>NW_007246429.1:965771-994574 GCF_000164805.1 Carlito syrichta
AGCTGGAACTACAGGTGTGCGCTACACGCCCAGCTAATTTTTGATTTATTGTAGAGATGAGGTCTCGCCAAGTTGCCCAGTGGGTCTCGAACCCACGGGCTCAGGCAATCCACTCACCTCAGCCTCCCAAAGACGCGGGATTACAGGCTGAACTACCGAGCCCGGCTCATTTGCATATATTTAAACTTAAACAGTGTAACACAGACTTCAAGAGTTCATCTATAAAGCTGACCACTGCCTATGTCCCATACTGGTCACTGAGTGGCACACAAGCAAGACAAACTTAAATAGTACTATAAAGGCTTTAAAAACGGATTTGACATTTAAGCGACAAGCTATAGAGAGCTACCAAAAATTTGTGATCTGAACCCAACTCATCAACTGCTTACTTAAAAAAAAAAATCAGTAAAAATAATTCTCATAAGACATAAGACCAAGTGCCTCACAACATAATTTACAATAAGTCCGGGACTTACAGACATTTTTCAGGTAGAAGAGTAACAATAGCGAAGGGAAACTTGGAATTTTCTGAATAAAGAGCAGTAGAAATGGTAAAAATCTGAATAGATATAATAAAATATTCTTCTTAAGTTCTTTAAAATGTGCATGATAATGGAAAGCAAATAATATAACGTTGACTGGTGAGATTTACAATGTATGCTAATGTAAGCTAGATGACAATTGCAAAATAAAATGGAGATGATAAAAAGGACTTACGTGGTAGGCACATTTCTATGTTCCACTGGGCAACTTGGCAAGCCCTTGTCTCTACAATAAATCAAAAATTAGCTGGGCATGGTAGTGCGCCCCTGTAGTTCTGGCTGCTTGGAAGGCTGAGGTGGCAGGATCACTGGAGCCCAGCAGGTCGAGGCTGGGGTGGCAGTGAGCATGCCACTGTACTCCAGCCTGGGCAGTGTAGTGTGACTCCAATTCAAAAAAAAAAAAAAAGAAAGAAAGAAAAAAAGAAAAAGTAAAAAAAAGATGAAAAATGTGGTGGGAAAACAATCATAGATTCCTTTCTTCTGGAAAAAAAAGATGAAAAAGTATACCATGCAAACACTAATCAAAAGAAAGTTGGAGTAGCTATATTAATATTAGACCAAAAAAGTCTTAGAATAAGAAACGGTTTGGCAGTAGCAGGACACTGTCAGGGGCGTGGGGAGTGGGGCACATAACATCAATAAGGGTACCTGATCTCAAACCAGGTGAAGTGGGGACCAAAGAGAGGCCCAAACTTTACTGTACAATGACCACTTATCTACCTAATCCTGAATTGTACTCCACATCTTTAAAATAAAAAAAATTAAAAAAATAAAATTATCAGGTTTAAAGGGGATATTACATTATGATTAAAAGATCATGGTAGTGCATGCCTGTAATTCCGGCTACTCGGAAGGCTGAGGCGGAAGGATCGCTGGAGCCCAGCAGGTCGAGGCTGCGGTGGCCGGGAGCAGCCACTGCACTCCAGTCTGGGCAACAGAGTGAGACTTCAACTCAAAAAAAAAGATCAATTCGCCAGGAATACATAACAATTTTAAGTGTGTATGCACCTAACATCAGATCCTCAAAATACATGAAGCAAAAATTGATAAAAACGAAAGAAGAAATAGGCAAATTCCCAATTATTGTGGGAGGCTTTCCCATTTTTTCCTCTGTAATTAATATAACAAGTGGACAGAAAACCAGAAAGAATAGTGAAGAATTGAACACTTATAGGACACTCCACACCATGACAGCAAAATAGACATTTTAAAAAAGTGCACCTGAAACATTCACCAAAATAACTCTACATTCCCTTCATTCTCACTTTATCAAATTAGGCACACATCTTGGACATGAACGCTCCTCTAGTGGTCCTTCTTTGGCCTTTAGTGTATGAACCCTGCTCTATGAGGTGGCTAGAACACACCCCCTCACACAGTGCCTAAACATTACAAGTGCTGTCTCTGGAGGAGCCATTATGTGCTCATCAGTATAGCTCTATCTCTTTGATCCACATCAACATCTTTCTTGTTTCTTCAACTTCTTTCCTGCTTCCATCTTTTCAATTTATTTTTCAGTTTTGATCTATCTAATGATCCATCACCATCCCTTTTTCTATAAGTTGCTCTTTTATACTTTGTAGTACTTATATAACATTCTATTGGGTGAATGTTTCATGATTCACATAACTACTCCTTATGGATGGTCTTCTGATAAAAAGGATGACATCCTCTTTGGCCTATCCTCAGTACCAGCCCATGAGTTATTCTCCACCGCACGGCCCTGATGGGCAAAATCATTACCCTGAACTCTAAGCCCAGTTTGCAGACCAGGACAGAGCCTGCCTCCCAAATCACTTTAGTCTTCCTTTTGCCTCTCTTTTTACTTACTTGACAGACTGCCACTGAATTGTCTCTCTTTCTCTCTATCTTCTGCCCACACTCTTGCCTAATTACCCTACATAGTTCTCTTCCTAAAACCCAACTCTGATTATGCCATCCCTTAATTCCTGTACCCCATAAAGTTCCCCTAAATACTAGAACACAGAGTAAACAGAGAAAAGTATTCTAGACCCTCTACTATCTGACCTCAGTCTTTCTAGTCTTGTTTTCTATTATGTATATCATAATATATTGTGTTTACACACACACACACACACACACACACACACACGTATATCTTCAATCCATTTACTACTTGTTATTTCTTTAATACTCCAGGCATGTTTATGTCTCAATGCCATTGCTCAAACTGTTCTGTCTACCTGGAAGACTTCACCTGGTCCTTCATTTTTGCCTGTTAAAATATTATTTATAAGTCAAGGCCATGAAACCTTCTGAGAACTTATTCCTTCTCTTTATTGGAAACCAGATACACACTTGAATTTTTTGCTATCAGATTTTCAGAATTTATAAAGGGGCAATATGTACTAAAAATCTGCTTTATAGGCGGAAAGCTGTTTTGCCTTGAATACTGCTCTATTTCATTGGTTAATAAACTCATCTCATAAGGTATTGGGGGAACCAGAGATAATGAGACAGTCTCACTCTTCTAATTGGGATGCCAGATAGGTGAACACACAGTCTCAGAATTGTGATAAAGGTCTCAAACATGCTCAGAGGTCTAAGGAAGCACCCAGAGAAGTGTGCCTGCCTATCTGGAGAGGAGAGTGAGATTTAGTTAAGTAAAGCTCCACAGCATGGTCAGTTTCTGGGTCACACTGCAGGATGGGGTGGTAAAGGTCACCAAAGGCTAAGGAAACAGAATGTGTGTATTAGAGCTCTTGTATTTGGTTACTTTTATTGTGGTGACTTTTATTGTGAAGAACAGAATTTTCAAAGTCACGGATGAACTCGCTCTCAGAAAAAACCAGAATCAAGGCATTGAAGATCACAAGGAATTTCTTCACATCATATTTACCTTCTCCTTTACCGTAGACTGGTTTATCTACTTTCTTGGTTACGTAGTAAAACATAGTCACCAAGAGCAACCAGGCTGACTTTTCTCTGGTTAAGGGTCATGTTAACGATCTATTGTTATATAATTAATTACTCCAATATTTAATGGCTTAAAATAACAAGAATTAATTATTTCCCAGTTTCTATGTGTCAGGTTTATCTGAGTATCTCTGGTTCAAGGTCTTCAATGAGGTTGCAGTCACATTGTTGGCTAGGACTGTGGTCTCTTCTGAAGTTTCAACTTGGGGGATGGATGGGGTGGGGGATGAAGAGGACCTGCTTCCAAATTTACTCACATGGCTGTTGATAGGCTTCAGAAGATCCAATTCCAAAATCACTCCTTTGGTTCCATATGGGTTATAGGACTAAAAACCTCAGCTCCTAGCTAAGCCTCCTAGGCTTCTTCACAGGACCACTCACAACATGGCAACTTGCTTCCCTTAGCATGTGTGATGTGAAAGAGACAGAGAGAGATAGTGTCCTAGTTCATCTAGTGTTTCTATAAAGGAGGCTGAGTAATTTATAAAGAAAAGAGGGTTTTTTTTGGCTCATGGTTCTGCAGGCTGTATAAGAGTTATGGCACCAGCATCTGCTTCTGGTGAGGGCTTCAGGCTGCTTCCACTCATGGCAGTAGGAAAAGGAAAGCCAGCCTGTGCAGATAACATGGTGAGAGAGGAAGAAACAGAGAGGGGAGGGGCCAGGCTTTTTAAAAAACAACCAGCTGTCACAGGAACTCACAGAAGGAGAACTCACTCATTACCATGAGGATGGCACTGTCATTCATAAAGGATCTTCCTCCATGACACAAACACCTCCCATTAAACCCCACCTTCAACAGTGGGGATCCAGATTTAACATAAAGTTTAAGGGGACAAACATTTAAACTATTGCGGAGAGAGAGGGGCCCAGAGATGGACTCAGTGGAAGCCACAGTCTTTTTGTAATGTTATCTAAGAAGTTACAAACTGTACCTTCAGTCACATTCTATTCATAAGAAGCAAATTATTAAATTCAGCTCACACTGAAAGTGAGGGGCTTGCATGAAGACGTGAATACCAAGAGGTGGGATCATTAGGGGTCATCCTGGAAACTTCCTATCACAAGGATCAAGTCAGACTGAAACTGGAGTTTGTTAAGCCCTGGGGAGTGTTCTGCTGGGGTTTGGTGCATATCCCTGTAGCAATCAATTGTGTCTATGGGTCACATTTTAAAATATTACCTGCTGGGAACCCAACTCTGTGAACAGAGTGGGAATTTTTCAGGGGAAAGGGGCTGAACTGCTCATTCTAATTATGAGAGATTCTCACTAGCCTCTGCACATGCACATACATAATATGCACATGCATACATGCATGCTCATAGGCAAGCACACACATAAACACACCCCTGACCACCTTGCTTTTTATCTGTTGTACATATCGGGATTCTGAAAACATTTTTGTTTGAATGAAGCTTAACAACTTTGAAAACTCATATTTGAAGAGACTTAGGTCCAGAAAGAAGCAAGACTTGTCCAGGATCATATAACAAGTTATTGGCAAAGCAGGATGGAAGTTATCAGAAGATAAGGATTTCATGATGGGGGCCAGAGATGATATTTGAGGCCTTAGGAGTGGTTTTTAAAGGAGGAGGACAGTTGAAACTTCAGCTATAATTGGGGTTTACAAAGATGAATGGAGAGAGAGAGAGAGAGAGAGAGAGAAAGAGAGAGAGAGAGAGAGAGAGAGAGAGATATGCTGAAAGAATGAATACATGATTTGGTAGAGGAAACCAACAGTAAGATGATGCCAAGACTAGTGTTACCAAACACCAGGGATTCGGTCAAAGTTCTGTTGCTTGCCACATAGAAACCAATCACTCAGATGGGTATTGCCAGGGAAGAAAAGGCCTTTTAACTAGATGTCAGCCAATGGGAACAGGAGATTGTCTCAAATCTGTCTCCTCATCCCATGGGATTTATATTGTAGGGGAAAGAGTATAGAAAACAGGAAGTGGGGATGGGTAAGGAAGAAAAGTTGGTAAACAGGAAGGATCTGATATCTCATTGTCTGAATGTGATGATCTGGTGACCTTCAGTTCCTTGATTCTATAGGCCTGAGGGTCAGTTTTCTGAGAAAGGAACTCATAAGACAAATGTAAATTTCAAGCTTTAAACTGGGTGTGTGTGTGAATTTCTGTCTATCTAAAAAATTGTAAAATAAATAAATAAAAATAAATACTGTAACCATTAGTTCTATGGGAAGGTTGGGCTGGTTTCACTAAGAAGCTAGATCAAGGTAAGGTATATTAGAAATGAGTAATATCTGCATTGTATTATTTGTTGCTTAAAGGGATAAAGTGGGAGGAGAAAAAGCAATTGAGGGAGCAGGAGATCAGGAGAGAGCCAAGTGTTTAGAGAGAACTGGGCAGGGTGAGGCCAGAAGTATATAGGGAAGGAAAAAGAAAAAGAAAAGCAGAAAAGAGTGAAGGAGAGCTCTGAGAGATTTTTCTCAGTGACACACAGGAAGCTGAGGAATCTCAGAGCAAAGAAGATTCCTACTGACAAGTCGAAGGACGAGCTGTGTTCTGGGGGAAATGAGAGAAACAGGGTGTACTTTGAAACTTGGAGCCAAAGAGAAGAACTTGCACGGCTGCCATGGAGAATCCATTAGAAGTTAAGAAACAGGAAATAAGAGACTGGTGATGAATAGTGAGGGTTCAGTTGAAGTTGGGTGCTGGGTCTTTGTAGGGGTGTTAGTCTGGTTCCTTTCCCTAAACTTCTCTAACTGTCCTGAAACCACCAACTCAGTACAGACCCCGCCCAACCTTGTGAAATATTGCAGTATCTAGATTTTTTCTTCTGCTTTTGCTTAGACCTGGGGGGAATGAGAAATTAGTAAATGGTAGTCAAATGGAGAGTATGATGAAAATGGAAACCAGCTGTTCTTCCTAACCACCAAAGAAAAAAATAAGTCCTGTGATATATGCAGAAAACTAGAGTAAATGGAATTTGGGGGAAAAAAAGAAAAGAAATGGAATTTGATAGAGCAGGAAAATATTGCCCAGCTAGATTCAGGGAAACAAACTCTTCATCATAACTTTGTTCTATAGAACAGCAATTAGGTTATAGGATGACATAGCTAATTCTTCAATTGGTGATTTCTGCTATGGGCTTAAGAATAAATGAGCTTAAGCTGTGGTTTGAGCTATTTAAGAAATGTCAAGGAATGCATTTATGGGGTTGTTAAAAAGCAGTATAGCATAATGGTTATTATCATGAGCTTTGGAGCCATACAGTCTGGGTTTGAATTTTGTCTTTTAACAATTTGTGAAACTGGGTGAGTCATGGCCCTTGTGTGTTTCATTTTTTTATGTCTAAAATGGTGTTGACAATAATACCTAACTAATAAAGTAGCTGAGAAAGCCGTTGGCAGAAAACCTTATAAACAACATTCAACAAATGTTCATTCTTAGCTTTTCTTTTTTTTTGAGTTGGAGTCTCACTCCATCTCCCAGGCTAGAGTGCAGTGGCATGCTCATGGCCACCCCAGCATCAACCTGCAGGGCTCTGACAATCCTTCTTCCCCAGCCTTCCAAGTAGCCAGAACCACAGGTGTGCGCTACCACACCTGGCTAATTTTTTATTTATTGTGTTATTATTAATTTTTTATTTATTGACAAGGTCTTGCCAAATTGCCCAGGCTGGTCTCGAACCCATGGGCTCAAGCAATCCACTTGCCTCGGCCTCCCAAAGTGCTGGGATTATAGGCTAAACCACCGAGCCCAGCCTTAGTTTATCATTTTAAAAAATATCAGATTTCTTGGTGAATTTCATAGAAGCACTGACTCTCAGAATAGGACATTCCAAGACCCCTTCGTCCTGTGGTTTTCTTTTTTTTTTTTGAGTTGGAGTCTCACTCCGTCGCCCAGACTGGAGTGCAGTGGCCGCTCCCGGCCACCGCAGCCACGACCTGCTGGGCTCCAGCGATCCTTCCGCCTCAGCCTTCCGAGTAGCTGGAACTACAGGTGCGCAGTACCATGCCTGGCTAGTTTTTGATTTATTGTAGAGATGAGGGCTCGCCAAGTTGCCTAGGCGGATCTCGAACCCATGGGCTCAGGCAATCCACTCACCTCAGCCTCCCAAGGCGTGGGATTACAGGCTGAGCCACCGAGCCTAGCTTGTCCTGTGGTTTTCAAGCTGTGCTACTCAGTGCCTGAGAGCAAGAGAGAGATGCCTCTGGGGTTCCTCTGGGGGAAATGGGGAAAAGAAATGCTACGACTCTAGTCCAGTCCCCTGCTTCAATGGGAAGAATAAAGAGTATGAGAATGAGAATAGCTCTATTTCTATCAGTTCCCCATACTTCTTAGTCTTCTACCTCCATCTGGAAAGAAGCTTTCAATATAAACAAAGAAAACTAAACTCATTTAACAAATGAGAAAACTGAAGTCCAGAAGGAGAAATGGCTTCCCCAAGGTCAAATGTTGACTTTTCAGCAGAGCGAGATCTAGCAACCAGGCCTCCTGCCTCCAGTTCCAGGCTGTTTCTACCATAGATTTATCTCTGTTCAGGCCCAACTTCAAAATGCCTGGAGACATATGGCCACCACCCAGGCTCCATATCACAGTTTCATCTTAATGTAATGTGCCCCTGCTCTAAAACCCTGACTCAGAAAAGACCTTTCATCACAGAATTGCAGGGAAATAGAGGAATATTTTAAAGATTTTCCTAAATGGGTGTGTATATATTCCTAAATGCATGATTTTTTTTCTCTCCCAAAGGACCTGGTTCACTTGCATTTCATCTGGAGGCTTTTCCTAGTTCCCCAGGCACTTGTCTATCCCCTTTTCTCAGAGCTTCCTGCAGTACCTCTTCCCAGCATGTTTTAAATGTCCATTTTTTTCCTTGATGGTTAAAATATGATCCTACTTTTGGGTTGATCATCTTTGACTCCCTGGTGCCTAGCCCAGTGATAGGCACATAGTAGGTGCCAGGTAATAGATGTAAATACACTTAATGTGAATATTTTAATGTGGGTGATATCAATCACATGTTTTAAATCACCAGTTGATATACAAATGTGATGGGTAATTAATGTCGCTGTTATTATTATAAAGAGCATCAAATACGATATTTCCTGTTTCAAATAAGCTCCTTACTGAATTGACTAGTTAACTTTTGCTAAACTTTGTTTCTCTTTGAGAATAAAGTATGGGTCTAATATGCCTCATAGGGTTTAATTTTTATTTGTCACATAAAATGCTTGTGGGGTGGGAGGTGAGAAGCAGGGAGAGTGGGAGGGACTGGTTCAGGACAAGCAGTCTCTGCAAGAAGGTTTCAAGAAGATCCACCAATGTCACTGGAGACACACATGTAGCTGCAGACTCTTCTTTTTCAGATACAAGGCCTGTCTGTGAGCCCAGAGAACCCTCTTCCTGTAAGCATGCTGACTGATTAGGGGAGACCTTTTAATGAAGGCATTAATAAAAGAAGCCCCAGTTCCAGAGGGGTTGTGCTAATTAGGGTAGTGTCAAGCAGGAGAACACCCACACAGACAGCTCTGTGTCTTCTCTTCAAGGTTGGGGTGCTGGGAGCTGCCAGGTGCTGCTGCTCCAGTGCTCTCTCGTCCCCACCTAAGGGGCCTGTTTGTTAAAATCTGCATCCTACACAGTCGGCCCCCGTGATTATGTGTATGCCAACCCCGCCCCGGCCAGGACCTGGGAGGTGGCACTGTTAAACCACCTGGGAAATCTTCCTCCCTGCAGAAAGCATTGCAGTGAAGTGCATTTCCAAGGAAGACAGAGATTGCAGTACTCAGCCTTCACAGCCTCTCGGTTTCCCTCAGCTGAGTAGTGAAATGTCTGCCTTCCTTCTTTTGTTCTCTCTTCTTCATTTTATAACCTTTCATACTGATCAACACTATCTCATTTGTATCAGTTAGTTTTCTCCAGAAAACACATATATAACATATAGGTATACAGTCAATCTGCATATATATCCCTTGAAATAATAACTTGGTTATTTCTAATCATATATATGTGTATATACATATATATGTAAATATATGCTTTATTTCAAGGAACTGGCTGATGTAATTGTGAGGACTGGCAAGTCTAAAATTTTTAGGGCTGAGCAGCAGGCTAGAAACTCAATCGGGAGTTGATGCTTCTGTCTTGAGCAAAATTGCTTCTTCTGTGGAAAAACCCAGTTTTTTGTTCCTAAAGGTTTTCTTTTTTTTTTTGAGTTGGAGTCTCACTCTGTCGCCCAGACTGGAGTGCAGTGGCTGCTCCTGGCCACCGCAGCCTCGACCTGCTGGGCTCCGGTGATCCTTCCGCCTCAGCTTTCCAAGTAGCTGGAACTACAGGCGTGCGCTACCATGCCCAGCTGATTTTTTGATTTATTGTAGAGATGAGGTCTCGCCTGCCCAGGCGGGTCTTGAACCTGCGGGCTCAGGCAATCCACTCACCTCAGCCTCCCAAGGCGTGGGATTACAGGCTGAGCCATCGAGTCCGGCTGGTTTTAGTGTTTTTTAAAAATTCATTTATTTTTTAATTTTATTTTAAGGATGTGGGATACAATTCAGGATTAGATATATAAATGGTCATTTTACAAGTAAAGTTTGAGCCTCACTTTGGTCCCTACTTCGCCTGGTTTGAGATCAGTTACCTTTATTGATGAGGTGTGCCCCTCTCTGTTAGTTTCCCACTAATGCTGATTCCTTTTTTATAGTATTATGATAATTGTTCAGAGTCCACTTATGAGTGAGAATATATGGTACTCAGTTCTTTGTTTCTGTGATAGATCACTGAGTATTATAGACTCTAAATCCCTCCAAGTTGCTGCAAAATTCATAATTTTGTCCTTCTTTATGGCTATGTACTATTCCATTGTGTATCTGTACCACATTAAAAAAAAAATCCAGTCTGCTTTTGATGGGCAGCAGAGTTGGTTCTACAACCTCTGTGGAAAAATGTGTAGCGGTTCCTAAAAGATCCAAAAATCGACCTGCCATATGACCCAGCAATCACCTCCTGGGAATATACCCAGAGGAAATCAAATTATGCTATTAAAAAGATACCTGCATGCTAGAGGTTTTTAACTGACTGAATGGGTCCCATTCTCATTTTAATATGAGTCCCATCCATATTCCCTTACTTAAAGTCAATTAATTGGGTATGTGAGCCACATCTACAAAATATTTCCACAGCAACACCTAGATTCATATTTGACTAAATAACTGAGTAATATAGCCTAGCAAGTTGGTGCATACAACTCATCATTATGCCATCTGTTACCTCATATGAACCTCTTATGTCCTTCAGCTAAACCAAGAAGTTAGCATCATCTACATTCTATAAATTCAAAAACTGTGGCTCTTCTAAGTTGTGTCTTGTTCAGTTTTACACAGCTAGTGAATGTTACTTCCAAATGTTAAAATTAAATCGCAGTTCTTGACAATCTGAAATCCTTAATATTAGATAGTACTGCTTTTCTCACATGAAAATCATTCATGGATTCAGTGTTATGTATTTAGCCCCCATTGTGTGCCAGGCACTGACTTGAACAGGATAGACATGGGGTCCTGACATTTTGGAACTGACCCTCTGGCAAGGGAGACAGACACACTGACACTACACACATATGTGTGCACACAAACACATGTACACACACATACAGAGCTGCTTGTATTGCTTAAAAAACTTCTCTGAAATAATTGAGAAAACTCTGGAAGAAGCAGGAATTGTCATCCATAACAGAGAAGCGTGGGATTGAGAAGGCGTTCCAAGAAATACAACAATTGTTTTTTAGGGAGGGACAGAGGCAAGCTAAATAAACACAGTGTGCTACCAAAGAGTCTGAGCTCCATGTCTGTGATGGAAGGAGACTGGATCAGGAGTCAAAAAAGAGTATGCTGATTTTTTTCTCTTTGGCATAAGAGAGGCTTCAGGAGTACAAGACGAGTAGGAACCAATGTGGAATAGGCTGAGGCTGAAGCCAGAAGCAGACTGGTGGTGCCAGGGTGGGTTGGCCAGGCAGGTCACTCTTAGCTTCCACTCCTGAGCTCCATGAGCTAAACTGCGTGAGGAAGAGTGAACTAAAGATTAGAGGTATCTCTAGCTGATGAAGACAGTTTGTTTACTTCGTAAGATCAGTTGAGTATTTTCTGTGGTTTTCCACAAATGGGGAATACAGACAAACATTGTTTTGTTGCACTCCACTTTGTTGCATTTAGCAAACACTGAGTTTACAAATTGAAGGCTTGTGGCAACCCTGTATTGAGCAAGTCTATTGATACCATTTTCCCAACAGCATGTGTTCATTTTGTGTCTTTGAGTCACATTTTGGTAATTCTTGCAATATTTCAAACTTTGCCATTATTATTATATCTGTTATGATGATTTATCATCAGTGATCTTACTATCAGTGATGCTACTATGGTAATTGTTTTGGGGCACCACAAATTATGTCCATATATCATGGTGAACTTAGTCAATAAATATTGTGTGTGTTCTAACTGCTCTGTGGACTGGGCATCCTCATACCTCTCTCCCTCTCCTTGGGTTTCTTCTATAACCTGAGGCACAGCAATATGTAAAGTAGGCCAATTAATAACCCTACAGTGGCCTCTGAGTGTTCAAGTGAAAGAAAGAGTAACACGTCTCTTACTTTAAATCAAGAACTAGAAATAATTAAGCTTAGTGATGAAGGCATATCAAAAGCCAAGTAGGTCAAAAGCTAGGCCTCTTGTGCCAAACAGTTAGCCAACTTGTGAATACAAAGGAAATTAAAAGTGTTTCTTCGGTAACACACAAATGGTAAGAAAAGAGAAGAGCCTTGTTGCTGACATGGAGAAAGCTTTAGTGGTCTGGATAGAAGATCAAAACAGCCACAACATTCCTTTAAGCCAAAGTCTAATCCAGAGCAAGACCCTAACTCTCTTCCATTCTATGAAAGAAAAGAAGAAAAATAGGAAGCTTGCAGAAAACTTGGTTCATGAGATTTAACAAAGAAACATAAAAGTGCAAGGTGAAGCAGCAAGTGCTGATACAGAAGCTGCAGCAAGTTATCCAGAAGATCTAGCTAAGATCATTTATGAAGGTGGCCACACTAAGCAATAGATTTTCAGTGAAGATGAAGCAACCTGATATTGGAAAAAGATGCCATCTAGGACTTTTGTAGTTAGAAAGGAAATGCCAATGTCTGGTTTCAAAACTTCAAAGGATGGGCTGACTTGTTAGAGGTTAATGCAACTGGTGACTTTTCATTCTAAAATGTTAAACCCTTTAAGAATTGTGTTAAATCTACTCTGCCTGTACTCTCGAAATGGTATAACAAAGCCTGGATGACAGCAGATCTATTTACAACATGGTTTACTGGCTATTTTAAGCTCACTGTTGAGAACTACTGCTCAAGAAAAAGATTCCTTTCAAAATACTATTGCTCGTTGAGATGCATCTAGTCACTCAAGAAGTCTGATGAAGATGTAAAAGGAAATTAATGCTTTTAAGTCTGTTAACACAACATCCATTCCATAGCCCACGAGTCAAGGAATACTTTTAACTTGACTTATTGTTTCAGAAATACATTTTGTAAAGAGATAGC
This sequence comes from Carlito syrichta, assembly GCF_000164805.1. Lineage (NCBI taxonomy): Eukaryota > Metazoa > Chordata > Mammalia > Primates > Tarsiidae > Carlito > Carlito syrichta. The sequence goes on from NW_007246429.1 coordinate 978,792, forward strand.
TGCTGTAGATAGTGGTTCCACTAATAGATCTGGGCAAAGTAAATTGAAAAAGATTTAACCATTCTGAATGCCACTAAGAATAGTCATGATTCATGGGAGGGGATCAAAATATCAAAATTAACAAGAGTTTGAAAGAAGTTGATTCCAACTATCATGGATGACTTTGAAGGGTTTAAGATTTCAGTGGAAGAAGTAACTGAAGATGTGGTAGAAACTGCAAGAGGACTAAAATTAGAAGTGGAACCTGAAGATATGACTAAACTGTTATAATCTCATGATTAAACTTGAATAGATTAGGAGTTTCTTCTTGCGCATGAGCAAAAAATATGGTTTCTTGAGATGGAAACCACTCCTAGTTGAGATGCTGGCTGTGCACATTGTTGACAATAAAGGATAGAAAATGTTACATAAGCTTAGTTCAAGAAGCAGTTGCCAGGTTTGAAAGAATGGACTTCAATTTCAAAAGATGTTCTCCTGCAGGCAAAATGCCACCAAAGGGCATGCATGCTACAGAGAAATCTATCTCTGATTCAATAAATGCAGCACACTTCATTGATTGTCTTGTTTTGAAAAATTGGCACAGGCACCCCAACCTTCAGCAACCTTCACCATCATGGTCAGTAAGTAGTCATCAGGCCTCAAGGCAAGACTTTCCATCAGTAAAAATGTACAATTTGCTAAAGGCTCAGATGACCATTAGCAATTTTTAGCAGTACAGTATTTTTAATTAAGGTATGTACAATTGTTTTTTAGACATAATGCTGTTTCATACTTAATAGACTATAGCATAATGTAAACATAATTTCATATGCCCTGGGAAACCCCAAACTTCATGTCACTTACTTTATTGCAATATTTATTTTATTGCAGTGGTCTGCAACTGAACCTGCAATATTTCTGAGGTATGCCTGTATGTACTTTAACCTTGTATCTGGGCATTGTTTTCTTTCTACTATCACCAAATCAGGAATGGATACTCCCCAAACAATAATAGTTGTATAGAATTTTGCAACTTACAAAATACTTTTAAATACATTATTCCACTTATTTCCTGAAAAAGAAAGCAGTATAAACATTAATTAAATGTGTACTTCATAGAAGAAACTTAAGTCCAGAGAGGTTAAACGACTTGACCAAGGTCTTTAGGCCAATATCTTTGAGGGTATTGTAACTCCCAGCATTTTACCTGATTCTTAATGCTCAGTTACCAGAACCAAACATCAGTATGTCAGTTTTCTAAGGCTGCCATAACTGGGTGGCTTAAAAAAATGGAAATTTATTGTCTCACAGTTGTGGGGACTAGAAGTCCGAGATCAAGATGTTGGCAGGATTGGTTTCCTCCGAGAGCCGTGAGGGACAATCTGTTCTATGACACTCTTCTAGCTTCTAACTGTTTGGTGGTAATGCTTGGCATTCCTGGTAAAAGCATCACCCCAATATCTGCTTTTATGTTCACATTGTGTTCTGTCTGTATTTGTATCTGTGTTTAGATCTCCCCTTTTCATAAGGACATCAATCATATTGGGTTAGGAGCCCGCTCTACTTCAGTGTGACTTCATCTTAGCGAATTATATCTACTCCAATCCTAATCCCAAATGAGGTCACTTGCTGAGGTCCTGAGGTTAGAACTTCAACATATGAGTTTTGAGGGGACACAATTTAAACCGTAACAAACAGTGTCTCTTTCGATCATCTTCTCATGCTGTGAGGTAGGCAAAGCTGATATTATTCTTCCCATTTATAAGATGAAGGTTAGAATCATCAAGGCCCAAGACCACTGAGTAAGTAATAGATCCGTCCCTGACTGCACTCCACCTGCCACTCAATTCTACAAGCTCTACAAGCAACAGACTACATTAGGGAACACAGAAATCCACTGATGTTCAAGGTGTAGGTTCAGTGAGGCTCAAGCAACAGCCTATATGCTTATTAGGAAATTGCTGACTGAGAGAAAATGACTGAATTAATAAAATTTTCAGACTGTGAAGCACATCTGGAAGAGATTTTAGCCTAAAAAGGAAAGAAAAATATTACCAGGTCTGCATTCCCTCAACCTGTAAATACTGAGGAAATAGCACCAGATAAGGGTTGTGCAAAGTTAACTAGATAATGAAAAGGTTAACTGCACTCTTTGGAAACATTAAAATTCCTTTGTTGCCATAACTACATAGAATTATCAGCAAAGTTGTTGTAATCCAAAATAGGATGAAAATATTTGAATGAGATTATCTCAGACCCAGAAAACCTTCCAAAATTACCTAGATTTGTCTGAAAGGAACAAGGAATATGCCTTATCATAAACACAAACTATAGCATGCCTGGTAGAGAATAGATTTGAGCCATAGCTTAAAGCAAGGAGTTTCAGGTGAACTGTAGAGCATAAAGCAGTGCTCAGGCATTTGGAAGGCATGGGAGAAAGCTGAAGATTTGCAGCCAGAAAATACAGAACAGCATTCTGCCCTTGCTCCATCATTTTCTAATTAGCTTAAAGGCAATGTGCAGAGGGCAACAGGCTAGTCCTGATCTGGTCTTGTCACAAGCTATGTCATCTTGGGTACCTACCTCAAAAATCTTAAGAAAGATTAAGTAAGACAATTCATATTAAATGCCTGTTATGCAAATGCTCTTAATGCTAGTTCGTTCTTTTTTCTTCTTTTTCTTCTCTCTACCTACTTTAACTTATACTTGTAGTGTTTTGATGATAACAAAGGAAAATGAAAATATCTCTTGGAAGTATCCTAAAGCAGAAGCATTTTTTTTTTAAAAAGTAAAACAAACAGAACTCTATACCTAAATCCTTTTTTGTTGTTGTTGACCTACTGAAGATTTTTTGTGACTGCTGCATTGTTTCAATAAATCTAGGATTGAACTAGGCATTTGGTTGACAAGCACCAACATCAGTTGTCAAGTGCAAAGAATGATGTTTACAGAAGGGGTTTCTAGCAGGTATGGCCCCATGATCTAATAAAACATGCTCATAGTAACCATCTGGACCATATCCCTCACAGTGATATACATTGTTCAGGCTACAAAGATCCTTCAAAGACTTTATCTCCCTTGAGCTCCTCTTTAGTCTTGTCTGTGTATTGAGGAGGACAGAGATTGTTATTCCTGGCCAGGACTGTCATGAAGAGACTGAGACAACTAATTGGTACTTAGGCCAAGACTTAAACCTGGGCCACTGACCGCCTTGTTTATCACTTCACATTGTCTTCTGGATTAGAATTACCAGTCCAAATTTCATCCCAGAATTCTGTGCAAGAGACACAATGACTCTCCAAATCGAGATAGTGTTCCTATCTGTGAACCTGTGTTTGCTGGGGCGGAGGCTCAGCCCCTCGCTCCTCCTATCCTGCTGTCTGTCACACCACTTCCCACCCTCCCAAAGTGTCAGAACCTTCCCTCCAGGAAGAAGAGAATCTAATATTGAAACATCGATTCTCATTTAATCAGAAGCTATTTTTAATGTTTTTTCCTCTTTACCAAAAAGACTTTTACCACTGTATTGAATACAGCTGAGGGGTGTGTGTGTGTGTGTGTGTGTGTGTGTGTGTGTGTGTGTGTGTGTGTTGTTTTATAACACTGAGCAAAGAACATTAAATCACAATTTTATTTAGTACAAATTCACTGGGGTAGATCCTGTGTCGGGTTCTGTGCTTCAGTCTGTGGGAACATAAAATTAATCAGAGACAGACAGTGCATCCCAAAAGCTCACAGTCTAGTAGAAAGATGAAGCATACATAGGGATGGCAGGAAGGTGGGGAGTGCAAAATGGCTACACCACCAGCCTCAGAACCCTGATCCAGAACATGAGGGGGGCATCATTGGCTGAACTCTTCTAATCATCCTTAGCTGGGTGTTCATTCTGTAGATTAAGTCATCCTACCTAAACATCTGGAGCTGGGTGTTCATTCTGTAGATTAAGTCATCCTACCTAAACATCTGGAGCTGCCTAATGGAATTTTTGGCAATATTAAAAATGTTCTTTATCATTACTGTCCAATATGGTAGCCTTGAATACAGTAGCCCAGGAACTCCTGAGCACTTGAAATGGGGCTAGTCCAACTAAAGAAGTTTTAATTTTATTCTGTTTCAGTAAATTTTAATTGTAGTTAGTGGCTAATGTATAGTTCAAGTTTGCAGTCAAGAAAGTGCACAGCTCTTTCTAACCATGCTATTGTTGGGGCCCAGGGTGCAAGTATAGGTATTATGAGAAGAGTTCTACTCTCTCACTGCCCTCCAGGACATCTGTCATCAGCTGCTTCTTCTGGTCTGTATGCCAGGAGGCTTATATATGCAGAGTTGTGTCCTCTGAAGTGTCACTAAACCAAAGTGGTCAGCCAGGCCTTACCACACTGCCTTCTCCTTTGAGTGATAAAATTAATAGAGTCTGTCAAAGTGTAGACTTGAAAAGGTGCCAACCCCAGTGACAGAGAGCCAGTGAGTTGTTCAAAAAAGCCCAGGTCTCACTATCAAGATCATGGAGCAGTCTGAAGGAAACATGAGCTGGACATGATGAAATCTGCAATCCAGTCCCAGTCATGCTGTGAACCCATTCTATGACCCAGACCAAGCTGTTCCTTTGCCGAACCTTAGTTTCCTTTTCTATAAACTTAGAAGACGGATCTCCTCATTTTTCAACCAGATGAAAGCTTCTGAGAATACCTATTCCCAGAGACAGAAATTTAGATAGTGAAGAAAGGAGAGCCTAGAGATTTATTTTTCTGTGTGAAGCACTGGGTAAAACTAATTTAGCAGTAATAAAAAATGGGAATAGTTGAAAGTACATGGTGTTACTGGTTGTAAGCAAGTGCTGCTGGTGAACTTAGCAACAGTGAGAAAAATAGGCTGAGAAGATAACAAAGGAAAAGGGGAGAACTGACAAGAACCAACATGAAAAGAAAGTGGAGAACAAAAGGCAGGGGCCACAAAAGGGTCAGTTAAATGACAAGAGAATTATCATCCATATAAGTCAGTGAAGGGTGAAGAAGGCAGCAATTAGTCTTTTGTGAACTGGAGACAGCAGTCGATCAGTGAGGAACAGCACATTTTGCCCTTGATGCAAACAATTCTGACTTTTTGTCAGCATCAGAGGACACAAACACCTGTTGGGGGACAGTTTTACTTTATTCATTCATTTAACAAATATTTATTGAGTGCTCTACAACAGTGGCTCCCCATCTGGTTGAGTATCAGAATCACCTGGGGAGCATAGAAAAACAAAAACCAAATGTCCAGGCCCATTCTCAGAGTCTCTGTTTTAACTGGTGTGGGTGGTGCTCTGTGTTGGTCATTAAAACCCCTCAGGTGATTCTAATGTTCAGCCACAGCTGAGAACCTCTGTTTTCTTTGTGCCAGATTTTGTGCTCGGCAGGACATAAAGTGGTAAGCAAGACAGACAGGTCCCCTGTCCTCACTAGGGGCAAGTATTCTCCAGGGTAATAAAGATACAGTGAGATGTAGGGAACAGGAATTATCTCTGTCCCATAGATGAAGAAAGTGACAGGTAGTCTTTTCTCCCAAGATAACACAGCTTGAAAGCTATTAGTCCAGGATGATTTTATTAGACCTTGACTCAACCGCCCAATGCTCTTTCTCCTGCAACGTACTATCACAGCCAACATGATACAGAGAAAGGGAACCTTCCATTGGTCCCTTCTCTAGTTTTCAGACAGCTGAAAAGTTCAACAGACTGCCTATACCTACAGTTATAAAATCATTAAGTGTTCATGGGCTGCAGGGAGTGGCCTCTGGGAGGGACCTACTGTGGATTACAGTAAGAAAACATCTTACTACAGGCACCCAGAAAGGGGAAAAATGCAAATGCATGGATACCTAATATTTGCTAGGTGCTAAAGACACAAAGATGAAAGACAGTCCCAATCCTCAAGAGTTACAGAGTCTGTTGGAAGGAAACAAGTACAATATGACTTGACTGTGAATGTTGTAGAGCAAGAGTTGGCAAACTTTTTTCTGTAAGAGCCAGATTGTAAATATTTTCAACTTTACTAGCTGTGCAGTCTCTGTGACAACTACTTGTTTCTGCCATTGTGATGCAAAAGCAGCTATAGGCAATATATGAATGAGTGCAGTTATGTTCCAATAACATGACTTATGGGCACTGAAATTTGGACTTCATATCATTTTTGTGTGTCACGAAATATTCCTCATTTGTCCTTTTTCGATCATTTAAAAATGTAAAAAAATTTATTTAGAGTCTGTAGGCTGTAAAAATATTGGTACAAAAAATGATAGGACAGATTTGGCCCCTGGGTTGTAGTTTGCCAGCTCCTATTCTAAAGACATTGTACCAAGGAGCTTGTGGAGAGAAATAGCACCTCTACTTGGCTTGGGAAAATCAAGGAAGCCTTCTTAGAGGAGACTGCACTTTGATTTCTCCCAATTCACCTGGCTACCCTTCTGTTAGTGGCCATTTTCCTACTTATAACATGACCTATAAATGTACTCCAATGAATTCTCTAGATATTCTTTAAAGGAAGAAACAAAATCAGATTTTAAAAAGTGTTTCTTGGGTATTAAACAATCACTTGATACCCTCTCTACATTGGCATATAAAGCTGACAAGTTTTCCTATGACACGTGATCTCTGCTTTGTTAGAAGTTAGGAAAGACAACAATGGGAAATAACATTTATTGAGCATCTTGTATATGTCAGAGACTTAAAGTATTTTACATGTTTTCTCACTTAATCCTCACAATTACCCAGCATGTTAATATTACTATCTCTGTTTCTACAGAGGATGAAAACAAAGACCAGAAAGATAAATATTCTCAAAGTCATAAAATTAGTGCATGATAGAGTTGGGGCTTGAACCCAGGCAATCAGCTTTTAAAATACAATTTCCCTTTCTTTCTTTCCTTGTCAAACGATCATATCTCATGAACAAGGAGGTTTGCAAACAGAATTAAAATAGCACAAGTTTCTAGAAAAATTAAGTACAAATTACAAATGAGGCAAGTACCTTGAAAAACTGTCAGTTAAAATGCATCCAGAAAATATCACTTATCCACCTCACTTGCTTACCTGCCTGTATAAAAAATTTTATCTAGTTAAACAGGGGTTAGTAGGAAGAGTAATAGTTTTTAGAAAGCCAGTCTTAATGACTGCTTTTAATATTATTGGACTCTGAAGGATTTATGTTTCTGAAGATAATTCTTATGGGGCAGTTTAGGAACCAAAACTTTTATCTGAAAGAGTTCTACTCCAGTAATAAAATTGGCATATTATTACATTAATATTCTACATAAGCTTCTTATATGGAGAAGTGGCAGGTAATATTGTTTTTTTGTTTTGAGTCTAGTTTTTGTTTCTTAATTGCCAAGACCAGTCTGCGTTACATATTCCTTTCTTCTAAAATCAGAGCCTCTTAAAACCCACTAGAAATCTCAGGGAAGATAAACAAACTCTTCAACAGTGCCAGCACTGCCCTAGACTAGAGCTCTAGTCGGCAATTCTGTCTCTGTTATATACAATAGCTCAGGCCTTTGCCACTCGTCAGATTCATGTAGGGAATATGCATTGTGTACCTCTCTGCTATCCATTTCTGTCTTTTGGTGGCAGCTCTACTCTAGGAATTCAGCCCTCCTTACCTCCAGTCTTTTAGATGAAACACATGACCCAGGAATAACCATGCCCATTTGAATAGACACGTGCCCTAATCTGCACCTATTTTGCTATTACAGTGATGCTGGGGGAGAAATACATTTCCTTTCTGCTTAACTGTTGCCCAACAGCCATAGTGCTACTTTATTGAGAGAGTCTGACTGAGAATGGAATTGAAATAAAAAGGGGGAGCAGAGGAACGTAGAAAGATATTTTTGTGACATTTGTGAGCCTTGGCTCAAATTACATTTGCTACCTCTGCTAGATTCTGCCTTTTTTAAAAATTAAATTTGAATGCGTTTTTCTTTTGTTTGCAACCCAAAGAATCCTAACTGAAACTTTAATGCCCCACCTCTAATACAGTCCTAGTAACAGAGTCCCTGCCTTGATTTCTGTCCCACGTCTCTGATCTCATTACCGAAAGTAAGGTCCTGGTCCTTCTGCTGTTGGGACCTTATTGTTTTGACCAGTTTCACTTCATCTCTACCCTGAAGATTGAAAATTCACCAGAGCCTTTTCCAGACTAAACAGTGAGAAAGAACATTCTTTTTACCCTTTTTTGTTGCATACTTATTACATAAGAAACACATATTAATAATAGAACATATATTTAATACATGACTGACTGGATAAAAATATTTGCTATTTATAATCTTTATTTAAATGAAAAATATAGATCCAGGTGACTGGAGGATCTTTTGTTTGCTGAGGGTAGACAAAGCCCTTTGTCCTCAATATGAGGGCTTTAGATCTATCTAAAGTTGACATTAATGAGTGAGAGAGAATATGCAAGCAGGGAATTGCTCTAAGAAGAGGAGAGATTAAAGACTCCAGAGAATAATTGCTCCATGGAGGTAAGAGACAGCAACCAGGAGGCTGCATGGGTGAGGGTGCACTGCCGTGGTACAGAAACAGGTACGAAAGAAAAATTGTCTCATGGGAAGATTTGATGTGAGAGCCTATGCACTGTGAAACATCAGTCTTCTCCTCTGCCTCCCCTGTGAATTCCACAGTATTCTATGTTGCTCGTCATTTTTTAGAAGTGAAGTTAATTTGGAGGGAGCTCGAAAAAAAAAAAGAATACAGGGACAGGAGTGAGCAGCAAGCATAAGTTTACACAGGTCAGGCATTTTGGCTTAAAGGGAATTGGGATGCAGATGCTATTGGGCAGAGGAATAGATACTCCCCTTTACAATAATTTCATTTATGTCCCAGCTGAAATGAAGCTGTAATCTTGATAGGGAGTGAGGTCTGGCAACCCCAAGCTTTCAAAGTGTACATTTGCCTTGAGGCCTGGGAGTTTCTGGAAGGGAACTGGTCTGTGTACCTTGTATCTATTTGCATCTACTAATTTACATGTTGAACATTTTGATTGTCATTAAATATACTTTTGCCATATCATTTTCAGTAGCTTCAATATGTCCATGATATAGCTGCACAAAAATTTATGTAATCAATAGATTTTGCTTGGTGTTAAGATTGTTTGTATGACTTAAATAAACCACACTGAGATGCTATAGATGTGTTCTGGTACTTCTTCCCAATGAGACATTCCTAGGAGTAGAATCTATGGGTCAGGAAAAAATGAGTATTACGTGTTAAGACAATTTATCTGTGTCTTCTTCCATTTTGCATTTATATTATATATATCTATATATATATCTACACACACACACACACACACACACACACACATATAAATCACTATAGATATAATTTTCCTCTTTAAACAAAAGCTCAATCACTGTGTGTAAAATTAAGGACCAATATTGAGTGAAAGCTTGCTTAGGTCCATCATTTTCTCTTAGAAAAGCCACACAGGCAGTGTGTCTAAGGACCCTCGTTTTTTCCACAGAATGTCCCACCTGATTAGAAGTGTTCACACTAAAGTAGCTGTCTTCATAGGAAGCTTCAAATATGAGAAAATAATACTGGAAACCCAGGATCTTAGCACAAATTCTATAACAGGCCTTATTCTCTCCCTTCTCCAGACTTCCCTGCATAAAGCTCCGTTGACTCCACTTTGCATATAGATAAAAAAAAAAACTCAATCTCTTTGAATCATATCCAAAGTCCCGAAGTTAAAAGAGAAACAATAGAAATGAAAAATCATTGCTTTGTATACTCCAGTGTAATAATAACTGATTCAGGGAAGAATCATCAAAGAAATCTAAAACAATTAGGTGAAAATTTGTAGGAAGCAGGATATTATCATCACACAAGTGACCAATTCAATTAGGAAAATATAACATTGCAATGGAGAATTTTAATGGTCAACACATTCACCAGTGATCAAACTTTGTGTCACTGGCAGTGGGATAGATGGCATCTCTGTACAATCTTCTTGCCTTAAAGGATTTTATTTGAATATAATCAAACACTGTAGACCTGTTTCCAATTTACAGAAAATATAAGGGAGCAAAGAACAAATTAAATCATACTATGAAGAAATAATCAGAAAAGTTCTGAATGTATGATGTTTTACAGAACAAATGTGAACTCTTCAAAACATTGATCTCATTTTTAAAGTGTGGGAGAACTGCTTTAGAGTCTAGACAAAAAGAGATATAATCTAAAACTAAACCCAATGTATGAGGCTACCTCAGATCTAGTTGGGAAAAGAAATAAGAGAAAATAAAAACAGCTAGAACAGACGTTATTGAGGCAATTAGGAAAATTTAAATATAAACTCTATAGTACACAATATTGGAATTATTATCAGTTTTTGTAGAAGTGACAATGGTATTATAGTTAATAGAAGGTTGCTTTTATTCTTAGAAGATGAGTGCTAAGATCGCTGCTGCTGCTGCTGCTGCCACTGCCGCTGCCACTGCCACTGCCACCACCACACCACGCCCCTCACCCGGAGCCAGGTTTATGGAGCTCCTTCCATGTACTGGGAGGCGGCTGCTGCGGCCGCCACCACCACTACCACTGCCGGCTCACTCCTGTCCTGGGTACCCTCTGACTTCCGCCCTGCCTAAAGATCAACTGGAGCAATAAGATAGCACCACCTGCTGGGGATCCAAGGGAGTAAACCCACAACCCCACTGCATGGACAGATTCCAAGGTAGTGGGTTTCAGATTTCCATACACCTGTCGGCGGATATTGGGATCTGCAGATAGATTTTGAATCACAGCTTAATTAAATCTCAAAACTGCAAAAAGGGCTGACCCCCAACCTACAGTCCAACTCCAGAATTGAACAAAGCAAGAGGATATACATAAGGAAGAATAGGAGATTGAACAAACAGAAGTAAAAGCAACCCCTCCACATACGAATAGCAGAATTAAAGAAGATGGGAAAGTGGAGGGAAGGAAAAAGTAGGGAGGAAAAATCTGCACAAATGAAGAAAAACCAAAAGAAGAATATAGGTCTCACACAGATCCCTGGGAGGTCAGACACTGAGAAAACAGATTTCAGAACACAAACAGTGAAGGGTCCCCAGAACGACTGGTCACATGCAACAAACCCAGACATCAAAACAATAATAGAGAGAATAAAAAAATTGAGGAGAGAAAAGAGGAAAATAGGAAGGCGCTGATGACAGAAATAACAGCAATAAAAAATACTGTGATGGAAATAAATAACAAACTAATAAGCATGGAAAGCAGAATTAGCCAAGCAGAAGAAAGAATCTCAGAGCTTGAAGACCAAAATACAGAACTAACTCAAACTGTCAAAAACATAGAAAAGAAGCTTAAAAAGACAGAACAAAACCTTCAAGAGATGAATGATTACTTCAAGAGACCCAACCTAAGAGTAATTGACCTTTCTGAGGCAGAGAGAGTGAGAGAGAGAGAGAGAGAGAGAGAAAGAGAGAGAGAAAGAGAGAGAGAGGTCACACTGGATCAAACATTTCACGAAATCATTCAAGAAAATTTCCCTCATCTCATCAGTGAAGCAAAAATTCAAACACAAGAGATTCAGAGAATCCGTGCAAGATAACAAATGAGAAGACCAACTCCCAGACACATAATAACTCGCCTAAACAAAGTAGGTGTAAAAGAAAAAATCCTAAAGGCAGCAAGAGAAAAAGGCCAGACTACCTAGCAGGGAAGACCAATTAGAATAGTAGCAGATTTATTTATAGAAACCCTCCAGGCTAGGAGAGCTTGGAGCCCTACTTCAAAGTTCTAAAAGATAAACAATTTTATCCGAGAATAACCTACCCAGCCAAGCTAAGCTTCATCAGCAAGGGAGAATTGAAATCTTTCCCAGATATCCAATCCCTAAGAACCTACACTGCCACCAGACCACCTCTACAAGAAACACTTAAGAAAGTACTGAACACAGAAGAAAAGGAAAAAGAACAATGTTCTTCACAAGAGTACAGGCAAAAGATTAAAAACACACTTGAACCAACTCCAAAACCAAAAGAAAGACAATAAACAAACAGGAACAACAACAACAACTCTGTAAGAACATTATGATAGGGATCAACTCTCACATTTCAATAATTAGCCTGAATGTGAATGGACTAAATGCACCACTGAAAAGACATAGAATGGCAAAATGGATAAAATATCACCAGCCAACAATTTATTGCCTTCAAGATACTCACCTCACTAGAAAGGACACTCACAGACTCAAAGTAAGAGGATGGGAAACAAATTTTCAGACGATGGAACACAAAAGAAAGGAGAAGTCACGATCTTAATCTCAGACAACATACCCTTTACGCTATCAAAAATTAAAAAGATACAGAAGGCCACTACATAATGATAAAAGGTTCAATCCATCAACAAGAAATATCCATCCTAAACATATATACACCCAACATAAGAGCGTCAACTTTCATAAAGCAGCTTCTAGGAAAACTCAAAAAAGATATTGACTCTAACACTATCATAGCTGGGGACTTCAATACTCACAACCCTAGACAGATCATCAGGACAAAAAATCAGCAATGAGATCCAGAACCTCAATGTGACTCTTGACCAAATGGACTTAATCGATACCTACAGAACACTCCATCCAACAACCACAGAATATACATTCTACTCATCACCGCATGGAATGAACTCTAAGATCAACCAACCACATACTTGGCAATAAATCAAGCATAAGCAAATTTAAAAAGATCAAAATTTTGCCATACATCTTCTTGGACCACAGTGGAATAAAATAAACACCAGCACCAACAAGTTTCCCCCCAAACCCACAAAGACATGGACACTAAACAGCATGGTGCTAAACAACTCCTGGGTCAATGTTGAAATCAAAACAGAGATTTCAACAAATGAAGATGAAGAAACACCTTACCAAAATCTCTGGGATGCCATGGAAGCTGTAGTAAGAGGGAAATTTATATCTCTACAAAAACACATGAAGAGAATGGTAGTATCACAAATTCACAGCCTAACAAGTCACCTAAGGAAACTGGAAAAACAAGACCACCAAAACCCTAACTTCAGCAGAAGAATCCAAATCACCAAAATAAAAGCCCAAATCCAGGACATAGAAGACAAAAAGATAATAAAAAAATCAATGAAACAAAAAGCTGGTTCTTTGAAAGGATAAACAAGATTGATGGTCTCCTAGCTAGACTGACCAAGAAAAAGAGAGAAAAAGTTCAAATAAACACTATCAGAAACACAAAAGATGAAGTCACATCTGACCCTGAAGAAATACAAAAGATCATTAGAGACTACTATGTACTCTTGTATGAAATCACACTTGAAAACCTTAAGGAAATGGAAGACTTTCTGACATCATACAACCTGCCTACGTTGAAACAAGAAGAAATTGAGACTCTAAATAGACCAATAACAATCAAGGAAATTGACCATGTAATAAGAAAACTACCTACAAGAAAAGCCCTGGACCAGATGGCTTTCCATCAGTATTCTATAAAACATTTTAGGAGGAGCTGATACCAATCCTATTGAAAATATTCCAGGCGATTGAGAAAGATGGAACTCTCCCCAAATCATTTTATGAAGCTAACATCACATTGATACCCAAGCCAGGTAAAGACACAACAAAGAAAGAGAACTATAGGTCAAATCTTTGATGGACATAGATGCTAAAATTCTCAACAAGATCCTAGCAAACCGGATTTCACAACACATCTCAAAAATCATCCATCATGACCAAGTAGGCTTCATTCCTGGACACAAGGCTGGTTCAACATCCATAAAACCATAAATGCAATTAAATATATCAACAGATGTCAAAACAAAAACCACATGATTATATCATTAGATGCATCAAAAGCTTTTGATAAAATCCAGCATCCCTTCTTGATAAAAACACTCAAACTTCTAGGCGTACGTGGAGCATACCTCAAAATAGTAAAAGCCATCTATGAGAAATGCACAGCCAGCATATTCCTAAACAGACAAAAATTGGAACCATTTCCCTTGAAAATTGGAACAAGACAAGAATGTCCACTCTCACCCCTCCTGTTCAATATAGTATTGGAAGTCCAGGCTAGAGCAATCAGAAAAGAGAAGGCAATCAGGGGTTTCCAAATAGGAAAAGAAGAAGTCAAGTTATCTCTCTTTGCAGACGACATGATTGTGTACCTTGAGAATCTGTCAAAAACCTCCTTGCACTGATAAAGGACTTTGGCAAAGTCTCAGGGTATAAAATAAATGTGCAAAAGACAGTTGCATTTCTTTACACCAATAATAAACAAACAGAAACCCAAATAAAAAGCACAATTCCATTCACAATAGCCACACACACACAAAAATGAAATACCTTGGCATCTTCCTAAGCAGAAACATGAAAGACCCTTACAATAAAAACTACAAAACCCTGCTCAAAAAATCAAAGATGACACAAACAAGTGGAAAAATATCTCATGCTCATGGATTGGAAGAATCAACATTGTGAAGATGTCCATCTTACCTAAGACAATCTACAGATTTAATGAAATACCCATCAAATTACCAGCAACATTCTTCTCAGACCTAGAAAAAACAATACAGGAATTCATATAGAAACACAAATGACCAAGAATAGTCAGAACAATCCTCAGCAAAAAAAAAAAAAAAAGAAAGAAAGAAAGAAAAAAAGAAACAAAGCAGGAGGTATCACATTACCAGACTTCAAACTTTACTATAAAACTACAATAATCAAAACAGCTTGGTATTGGTACAGGAACAGGCATATAGACCAATGGAATAGAATTGAGATTCCAGAAGCAAAGCCTCAATTTCTCAACCAACTCATCTTCGACAAAGCCTCCACCACCTATCACTGGGGAGAGAGAACCTATTCAGTAAATGGTGCTGGAAAACTGGCTGACCACATGCAGAAGATTCAAACAAGACCCCTATCTATCCCCATACACAAAAATTAACTCTAAATGGATCAGAGGTCTAAATGTAAAACCTCAAACCATAAGAACTTTAGAAAATGCAGGACACACCATTATGGAAATTGGAACTGGCATCCAATTATTGAACAAAACCTGAAACTCACAGGCCATAAGAGATAAATAGATAAGTGGACCTTATTAAACTGACAAGCTTCTGCAAAGCCAAAGAAAACAACAACAGAGCAGGGAGACAGCCCACAGACTGGGATAAAGTATTTTCCAACTCCATGTCTGACAAAGGCCTAACATCTTGGATCTACAAGGAACTCAAACTCTCCAAAAGGAAAAAACAAACAACCCCATTATAAAGTGGGCAAAAGATATGAACAGACACTTCTCAAAAGAAGACATACGAGAGGTCAACAGACATGTGAAGAAATGTTCAACTTCACTAATCATCAAGGAGATGCAAATTAAAACTACACTGAGATACCACCTAACTCCAGTCAGAATGCCATTATCAATAACTCAAAAAATAACAGATATTGGAGAGGATGTGGTGAAAAGGGAATACTTCTACACTGTTGGTGGGAGTGTAAATTGGTGCAGCCTCTGTGGAAATCAGTGTGGTGATTCCTAAAAGCTCTAAAAATCGACCTTCCATATGACCCCGCAATCCCTCTACTGGGAATATACCCTCAAATCACTCTATGAAATAGATACCTGCACACGTATGTTTATCACAGCATTGTTCACAATAGCGAGATCATGGAACCAACCATGTTGTCCATCAAAAGAGGACTGGATTAAATCAAAATGAACCAGGTGTGATAGCGCGCGCCTGTAGTTCCAGCTACTTGGAAGGCTGAGGCAGAAGGATTGCCAGAG
>NW_007246429.1:994787-1057753 GCF_000164805.1 Carlito syrichta
TCTCACTCATAAGTGGACCTTGAACAACTATTGTAATACTATAAGAAAATAATTGACAGTGGCAGGAAACTATGGGGGGAGGCAGGGAGAGGAAGGGAGATGGGATTAACGGTAGTCAATATCTGTCTGGGGACGGGGGGCACACCTCATCAACAAGGGTACCTGCACATTGCATATTTGTATACCTAACCCTTAACTGTACCCCACAATTTTAAAATAAAAAATATGTAAAAAAAAAGAAGATGAATGTTGAGGTATTTATATGTAAGTTGTTGATGTCAACAACTTACTCTGAAATGACACAGGAAAAAGTATATACACAAAGAGAGAACGAGCTAGAAAAATTATGACAAAAGATTAAAATTGTAGAATATTAGTGAAGAGTTTACAGGTGACATTATATTATTCTTTTTACTTTTTTTGGATGGAAGAAATGCCTTAAGCTTATCTTTTCCACAATATATCAAATTGCCACATACAATGTGTGTAGCAGCTTGCTCTTTAGAAAGCCCTAAGTACTTGTGGTACTATGTACGTTCTTACATTAATCATGCTGCCTAGACTGTCCACCCCATTTCCTTGGTTTTATATTCTTCTTTTTCTGACTTAAAAAAATAGTCTTAGTGCATCAAATCTAATCAAACTTTCTTCTTTTGTGATATAAATCTTAAGGCAAAACTTTCCCTTCGAAGTTCTGTTTTAACTTAATCTCAAAAGGTTTGACACATTTTTGTTCAATGTTACATATTTTCTAAGTTCAATTTTTGATGTTTTATTTGATCCATGAATTATTTATGGGTGTTCTTTTATTTTTAAATGTAGGTGGGTTTTTAATTATCTTTGGTAATTAATTTCAAACTTACTCACTGTGGTCAGGGAACATGGCCTGATTTTGATGTTTGTTGAAATCTGGTTTGTGGAGGACCAGATGGTCAATATTTGTAAATATTTTATGTGTGCTTGAAAAGTGTGTTTTCTAAAATTTGGAGATACAGAGTTCTATCTATGTATCTATACTAACTCAAGTTTGATAACTGTGTTATTCAAATGTCTTATATCTTGACTAAACTTTTGCCTACTTGGTTTTTCAAATCTGAGGAAAGAATGTTAAAATCTTCCACCATGGCTGTGGTTTTGCCACTTTCTTCTCATAATTTGGTCTATTTTTGAA
The DNA here is from genome assembly GCF_000164805.1 of Carlito syrichta. Taxonomy (NCBI): domain Eukaryota; kingdom Metazoa; phylum Chordata; class Mammalia; order Primates; family Tarsiidae; genus Carlito; species Carlito syrichta. The sequence goes on from NW_007246429.1 coordinate 995,959, forward strand.
ATATATTTTGAACACACATATTTAGGTACACGGGAGGTACAGGGTTAAGATCATCAAGAACAAAGGAAATGTGAGAAAGTCTATAGGAGCCTAAGGAGACACGATGATTAAATGTAATGCAATACTTAAATTGGAATCCTGGAACAGAGAAGGGAACAGTCAGTAAATACTAAGGAAATCTGAACAAAGTATGGACTTCAGTTAACAATAATGTACCAATATTGGTTCATTAGTTGTGATAAATGCATACTACTGTAAAATGATAGCTACAGCAGAAATGGTGGTGCATATACAGGAACCCTCTGTAGTATCTTAGCAACTTCTACGTAAACCTAAAACTATTCTAAAATAAAAAGTTCATTTGAAAACAAAGGTTGCAAAATATTTTTCCATTTGTTTGTGTCTTCTTTGATTTCTTTGAATAGTGTTTTGTAGTTTTCATTGTCAAGGTCTTTCACTTCTCTGGTTAGGAAGATGCCAAGGTATTTCATTTATTCTGTGGCTATTATGAATGGAATTGTACTTTTTATTTGGTTCTCTGCCTGTTTGTTGTTAGTGTAAAAAACGCAACTGTCTTTTGCACATTGATTTTATACCCTGAGACTTTGTCAAAGTCCTTTTTCAGTACAAGGAGGTTTTTGACAGATTTCCTTGGGTTTTCCAGGTATAGGATTATATCATCTGCAAAGAGGGATAGCTTAACCTCCTCTTTTCCTATTTTGATACCCCTGATTACCTTCTCTTCTCTGATTGCTCTAGCTAAGACCTCCAGCACTATGTTGAACAGGAGAGGTGAAAGTGAACAGCCTTGTCTTATCCTGGTTTTCAGGGGAAATGCTTCTAGTTTGTCCATTTAGTAATATGTTGGCTGTGAGTTTATAAAAACAGCCAGGTACTGGTACAAGAACAGGTATATAGACAAAAGGAACAGGGCAGAGACTCCAGAAGCAAAACTTCAATTTCCCAACCAACTCATCATTGACAAAGACTCTACCAACAAACCACTGGGAAGAAGAGAATCTATTCAGTAAATGGTGCTGGGAAAACTGACCACATGCAGAAGAATAAAACAGGATCCCTACCTATCACCATACACAGAAATCAACTCTAAATGAATCAAAGACCTAAATGTAAAATCTCAAACTATAAGACTCTTAGAAAACGCAGAAGACACCCTTACAGAAATTGGAATAGGTAACAATTGCTGATCAAAACCCCAAATGTCCATACCATAAGAGATAAGATAGATAAATGGAACCTCATCAAACTGAAAAGCTTCTGCAAAGCAAAATAAACCATCAACAGAGTGGGAAGACAGCCCAAAGAATGGGAAAAAATATTTGTCAACTGTATATCTGACAAAGGTCTAACATCCAGGATCTGCAAGGAACTCAAATGTGCTGAAAGGAAAAAAAACCCAAACACTCCTAATAAAAAAGGGAAAAAAGATATGAATAGACACGTCTTGAAATAAAACATATGAACAGCCAACAGACATAAGAAAAAGTGCTCAACTTCACTAATCATCAGAGAAATGCAAGTCAAACCACATTGAGATACCACCTAATTTGAATAACAATGACCATGATTAATAAAACAAAAATCAACAGACACTGGTGAAGATGTAGAGAGAAGGGAATGCTTTTACACTGTTGGTGGGAGTGCAAGTTAGTGTAATCTCTATGGAAACCAGTAAGGTGATTTCTAAAAGAACTAGAAATTGACCTTCCATACAACCCAGCAATCCCCCTTCTGGGAGTATAGCCAGAGGAACTCAAATCATTCTACAAAAAAAAAAAAAAATCCCTGTGCATACATGTTTATTACAGCACAATTCACAATAACAAAACATGGAACCAAACATGCTGCCAATCGAAAGTGACTGGATAAAAAAATGTGATACGTATACATGATGCGATATTACGCAGACGTAAAAAAAGACAAAATTATGGACTTCGCAGCAACTTGGATGATTTAGAGTCTATCATACTCAGTGATCTATTACAGCAACAAAGAACTGAATGCCATACGCTCTCACTCAAAAATAGACCTTGAACACCTGTCATGATACTACAAGAAATGATTGGCAGTAGTGAGACACTACCAAGGGGCCGGGGGCAGACACAACATCAAAAAGGTTGCATGATCCCATTCCAAGTGAAGTGAAGTCCAGTGGGATCCCAAACTTCATCTGTACGTAAGCCACTTAGATACCCAATCCCTACTTGAACAATGAAATGAAAAAAAGAAAAAGAAAACAAAGGTTGTACAGGGTTAGTTAAGCCTCCCATAAGCAAATGTAAGTCCTAACCCAGGATTCACAATATTTTCATAGACAAAGCCCTACAGAAGTTGATCTCAAAACCTAAAATTACAAAAAACACAAGGAAATTTACCAATTTGAAAGGGAGAGACTGTAGACATATACACACACAGAGAAAATCCAGCATATTAAACTCTCAGAAACTTGAGATAATAGAAATACCTGCTATAGACTATAAAAAATTTTAAGATAATTAAAGATATAAAAGAAGAAATTAAAAATGTAGAAAAATAATTGGAAATAGTGGCTGCACTATACATTATATTTATTCATGGAAACAGTTATGGTACTAAAAAGACAATTATCCTTTTAATAGACACATGAGGAGTCATAATCAGGAAAATGTTCTCTCTCAGTGATATAAAAGACCACACAATTTGCTCTAATAGTGAGCAGTCATTATCAAGGACATATGATCTTAAATATCAACTGCAGAAGTGTACATTACAAGGCCTACTACAAGCAAAATGCAGCATAGCCTTTATTAAAAATGTAAGAGAGCACTGTACTAAATGATCATACATAACATTGAAAAATAGAGATCATAGAAAATAAAGTCTTCCAAATATGCATAGAAAATAAAGTCTTCCAAATATGAACTTTTGTCTTCTTTGTATTTTTTCTCCAAGGAGGGACTTGACTTTCTTTTTAAAAAAATTTTTTATTTTATTTTACTTTAAAAATGTGTGGTACAGTTTAGGATTAGGAACATGTGGGCAACATACAGGTAAAGTTTGGGCCTCCCTTTGGTCCCTACTTTGCCTGGTTTGAGATCAGGTACCCTTATTGATATTGAGTCCTCCCCACCCACCACGGCAGTATCCCACTACTGCCAATACCTTTGTTTCTTCCTTTCTTCCTTCCTTTCTTCTTTCCTTCCTTCCTTCCTTCCCTCCTTCCTTCCTTCCCTCCTTCCTTCCTTCCTTCCTTTCATTGCAGTGGCACACTCATGGCCACTCCAGTGTCAGCCTGCTGGTCTCAGGCGATACTTCCACCTCAATTTTTCAAGTAGCTGGAACCACTAGGAGCCACTACCACGCCTGGCTAATTTTTTATTTATTGCAGAGACTAGGTTTGCAAAGTTGCTCAGGTTGGTCTGGAACCTGCAGGCTCAGGCAATCCACACACCTCGGCCTCCCAAAGTGCTGGGATTATAGGCTGAGTCACCGAGCCCAGCTCTAATTCCTTTCTTATAGTATTATGATAATTGTTCAGGTCCACTTATGGGTCAAAACATGTAGTACTCAGTTCTTTGTTTCTGTGATGGATCACTGAGCATTACAGACTCTAAGTCCATCCAAGTTGCTGTGAAGTTCATAATTTGTCCTTCTTTATGGCTGTGTAATGTTCCATCATGTTATGTGCCATATCAAACTGAAAACCTTCTGCAAAGCAAAATAAACCATCAGGAGAGCAGGGAGATCGCCTATAGAATGGGAAGAAATATTTGCCAGCTATATACCTTGCAAAGACCTAACATCTAGGATCTACAAGGAACTCAGATATGCCGAAAAGAATAAGCAAACAGCCCTATTCAAAAGTGGGCAAAAGATATGAATAGACAATTCTCAAAATAAGACATATGAGCAGCCAACTGATACATGAAAAATGCTCATCCTCACTAATCATGAAAGAAATACAAATTAAAACCACACTGAGATACCACCTAACTCCAGTCAGAATGGCCATTATCAATAATTCAAAAAAAAAAAAAAAAACTGATGCTGAAGAGAATGCAAAGAAAAGGGATCACTTCTACACTGTTGGTGGGATTGTAGACTAGTATAATCTCTGTGGAACTTGACTTTCTAAGAACAAATTGTAACTTCGAGTTATTTAATGAAGAATTTGCACAAAATCACTAATGTTTGTGAGTAAACATTAGTTTACTGAGTAATGATTTTGCAGACTCAAAGCTTTCACATAAGAAAGGGTGAATTGTTTTTCTTCTTTGCTCTATAGTGTATCTAAAACTTTAATTCCATGATCTTTGAGGACTTAGAGTGTCTGCTCACTTACAGAAAAATGACAGCAGTTATCTATACATGAAGTTCTTGTCTGAAACACAAATCAAATCAGGAAAAGACAGAATGAACAGAAGACCCTTTCCTAACAAAGGGACAAGAAAGAAAAGAGGAGGAATCATCCTTTTAATGAAAAAATTCTCTCTAGACTCCTCTGCATGTTTAGCTGTAATCTATGTTGCTATGACTCAATTAAATGATATTAACTGCTCCAAGTCAAAAATGATTTTGTTTTCCCTCCTTTGTCTAAAATATAACTCATCCACTTGGGAGTCAGTTAGTCATCATCATTGTAAAAGGGCAAAGAAATATGTTATGGTCTGATTAAATTCAAACTTTCAGGACATATCTCTCAACCAAAAGAGCATCCTGTGTTCCTATTAAAATTTTGTTATAGAGACTGTTATCACATTTATCACCCTTTACTAGTTTTCTTAGGTAAGTGGTAGAGGACATTTTCATTTTTAAAAATTAAAGAGCAAGAAAGACTTTGTTCAGGCAAACAAAGCAGTAAGTAAAAGGAAACAGGAACCAGGTCTCCTCATTCTTTACCTAGCCTAAGAAGTTTTCTTCTAGAGATATCTAGGATTAAATAAGATAATGAAAGTGGGCAAAAGCATCTCATGCAAGAGGCAACAAATCCTTCAGCAAGTCTGGGTCTCAGAACCTCCAAAATACTCAACAATTTCACTCTTCATTCATCTCTGCTACTACCATGCTTACTATCATCCTATCTTGGACCACGACAAAGGCCTCTCAAGTGCTGCCCTTACCTCTCCTGCCCTTTCAGTTTATTCTTGTCCTAACAGCCAGAGTACAGTTAACAACAGCAGAGATCCACTCTCCTGCTTCAAACCTCCAATTCCTCTAGGAATAAAATTAGAGCTCCTGGCCGGGCTTGGTGGCTCAGCCTGTAATTCCAGCACTTTGGGAGGCCAAGGCGAGTGTATTGCCTGAACCCACAGGTTCAAGACCAGCCTAGGCAACTTGGCGAGACCTCATCTCTACAATACATTAAAAAAAAAATTAATTGGGCTTGGTAGCACCCACCTTTAGTTCTGGCTGCTTGGAAGGCTGAGAGGGAAGGATCACCTGAGCCCAGCAGGTCGACGCTGGGGTAGCTGTGAGTATACTATGGCACTCCAGTCTGGGTGACAGAGTGAGACTCCAACTCAAAAATAAATAGATAAATAAATACATAAATAAATAAATAAATTAGAGCTCCATAGCACGGCCTCCAAGATACTGTATTATCTGATTCCCTGATACCATGTCTGAACTCAATTCCTATCACATTATCTCCTCACAACTTTCCACCCACATTTGCCTTAACTCTGTCTCACAGTCAAACCCATAATTACCTCAGTTCATTTGCACTGGTCAATTCCTGAACCTGAAAAGTCATTACTCAATATCTCAAAATGGCTGGCTGCTTCTTATCACTCAGGTTTTAGTTTATATGCCACTTCCTCAAAGAGGACCGGCTTAACTTCACAATCCAAATACCTGCCAGTCATTCTTTTTCTCACCATTCTATCTTATTTTACTTCCAGTATTTATTACTACTTGATTTTAAAAATCAATTTATTGTCTATTCCCTGCCTGTTCTCCATTAGTGTCTTAGGACCATGTAAGCAAAAGACTTGCTGTACTGCTCATTGATGTATCACCAATATCTGGTATTCTATTTAACACATAAGTGGGTAATACTGATTTTTGAATAAGCTAGTAATTTTTTAAAAAATGAATGGATACTATTGTTTTAGAGACAAAGGCCAAATAAATTTGGCTGGATATGGAGAATAGTAATGAGTGAAGTCATTCATTGACTTGTTTAATGGTTAAGGAAGTCCTATTTAAGAAATGTGACACATTAGTTGAGAACATTCTATTTTACTTTGACCCAAATCCCAAAATATTGACAAAATACTCATTTGAGAAAGATAATTGACTGTCTACCCAAATATATGACACTTCTTCCTTAGTGTAGGACTAAGGCTGGAAACTGGCTGCTCAATCAGAGACTATGCTTCTCAGTCCCTTCCCGCTCTCCCTTCCTAAAGTTTACAGTTCATTGTGCCCGTTTTAATAAGTTCTTGTCATGAAATATTAAGGAAAACGATGTGTGCTGCTTCAAGGGCCAGTCCATAAAATTCTTTCATGGAGTACTTTTTCACTCTATTTTTTCCTATCAGGAATGAAGGGGGTACCCAAGATAACCCTAGAAGCCCTGTATTAAAGATAGCAGATATTTCATCAGCTGAGTTCTAAGAATGACTGCATAGAATAAGCTTCATACTGAAGTTTTTACCCATTGATACTATTATCTGAGTAATAAATAATTTTATATTGCATCTGAGACATTACTCATATTAGGGTCTATCTGCTACTGCTATTAGCATAGCAACATTATCTAAGTTTCAGGTAAATTGAAAATATCACAGAAGCATGTTTGACCCATTACAATTCTTCTATTTGGTTCATGGGAGACTTAAAGTGAACTCTTTTACACTGAATTTTGGAGGTTAGAAAAGAGGGAAGGATTTCAAAGCAAGGGGATACAGGCAGGGGATGAGAAAGTAAGGGATTCAAAGTCACATAATGACAAATGGTTTCAAACTGGCCATATCTCTGCACAAAGACAATAAAGGGATTTTCATTCCCACAAGAAAAAAAAGTAAGTGGCAAAAGGCTCTTCTATGAAGATGATGATATCTCTGAAACCAGGGTGCACTCGGAGTTAATTATGAAGAAAGAAAATTTCATCGGTTAGTTTCTTCTTGGGTTCTCTCACTGTCTGACCAATGTACAAGCTTCTCTTAAATGTGTGTTTTCCTGGCAATTGGAAAGCCTAGGCTTTAGCTTGTTTTATCCATCATTTTCCTTGAGCTAGCTGCTTCACCTCACTGGGTCTAAATGTCTTATTTCTAGTAGGAGGTAGAATTATGATGGCTGGCTGGTAGGGTGAGCATAGCTTCCTGTTCTGATATAACATTGCACAGAATGGGTTACTCACCATCTAGGTGATTCAATGTCTTAGGCATTTGCTAACCCAGAGAAATCAATCTCCAAGAGCATACTAAGGGATCATTGGGGTGGTATTTTAGGGAAGGGTTGAGAATGAGGAACACTTATTTCTTGGTAGTTTCTGAAGAAAAAAATAGACCCTGGCTATAAAAAGTATTAATTGTGTCTGAAGGGAGAGAGACACAGCCAGGATTATTGAGGCTCTCCTGCCAGCCCATAACAGCCTTTGTTCTGCTGTCCCCTCCTAGCCAAAGCTTGCTCTCAATTTCTACCCGAATGACCTCTCATTGGGGAAAATAGAGCAGCTTTGGTACTTCTTTACTTCAAGACTTTAATGTACAAATGCTGTATAATGGCAGGCACACAGACCATGTAATTTTCCCAAATTAATCTCATTTATATTCTGTGATTGCAGCAGGAGGTGGCTCTTAGTTAAGGCTAATATGACCCGTTGGACTGAGCCTTTAAGAATACTTGGGGTGTTCACCAATGAAATTCAAAGATACTATAAAAGTGTGTATGTTTTGGGGGGGAGGGTGGATTTGCCTATTGGTGGTATTGCTGTGCTGTGCTGCTTCTATCCTCTGAAAGTCTAGAGCATTTTGGCTTGTTCACTCATGCCGAAATGACTTTACACCTAAGGAAACACTGTGACCAGAGGCACAGAATGGTGAGGGGATTCAGCCAGAGTGACTCATGGCTATCATCAAGTAAACTTTTACTATGTTCCAGGGAAGAGGGACTGGGTTTGGTCTGATGGCCAATAGATAAATAGATCAAGGAAGGTGGGCTGAAACCACAGAGAAACTGACTTCTTTCCAGGAGAAGAAAGGGCTGCCCTTGGAAGGCAATGCACTTCCTGTCCATGGGGTTGCCCATGCAGACCTGAAGCCACTGGTGAACATTGTATAAGGGAAATTTGGGCTCAATATTAAAAACAACTCTGAGATTTAGATTGGGCTTTCTAGAGAACTAGTGGCCATAATTTATTTATTTAAAAATATTGTATATTTATTCTTACTTGTTTAAATTTCAGTCATCTCCATTTGATGCAATACATATATCACGGCCCTTTTACTACGGTTCAAAACAGTTTTTGAACATGTCAGTTTTGATACCTGTTAGTGTATCTGCCGCTTTTTGTTTCACGTCTTCCACATCAGCAAAATGTTTCCTTTTGAGTACTTTTTTTATCCAGGCAAACAAAAAAGTCTCTTGGGGTGGTAGCAGGTGAACAGGGAGGATAGGGCATGGGGGTCATGCAGTTTTTGGTCAAAAACTGCAGAACACTCAGCACTGTGTGGGCAGGTGTGTTGTCATGGTAGAAGAACCAGTCACTTGTTTGCCAAAACTCAGGATGTTTCTTCTGCTAATCGCGACACAACCTTCTCAAAGCCTCCAGATAAAAATTTTGATTGTTTGATCCAGAGGAACAAATTCTGAGTGCATCATAAGGGATTCACCTTTCAAAAGATAATTCCAGTTTTGGGGGATCCTCTCTTGTAATGAGAAAGTATTCTTAGTTTGTTCAAACTTGGAAGTATTCAGTTGTTGAGATTCATTTTCACTCCTTTAAGTGGGATTACTTTTATAATTATTTTTAATTTTTAGAATTATTTTATGCATATACATGCATCTAATTAAAGTCAAATAATATTAAAAAGTCATAAAGATAGAAATTTCTTGCTCTACCTCTTTTTACCTATCACCACACACCACAGCATCACTCTTACTTCTTATAGTTATTTACCTAAGCGTTTTCAACTCTATTTATAAATAGTATGCATATATTTCTTGATTTAGCAATTTTAGGCATTATCTGTTGACTTCTACTATGAAAGATGAGGCTTACCTCTCCCACACAAAGTTTATATTTTCTCCTTCCAATTTCCCAATATAGTCATGGCAAAATTATTGTTAAAAAATTGTCAGTGTTTACATTGTTATGACAATGCAGATATTATTTAATAGTGAGCCAATAGCATGCTATGATAATACATCTTTTCTTGTACAACCTTTTAATTTCTTCAAAGTTAATAATTGCTCTATTTTCCTTTTGCTTAATGTTTTAATATATCTCCAATTATTTTTTCCCCAAATGCTTCAACAACATCAATACATCTATTTATATCATTTTTAATAATCTTAAATATATCAGAGTCATTATCCTTGAAAATCTCCCTCTTAAATCCCTGTTTTAATGTGGATTGATTTCTTCTACCCATATTTGAGAGTATGAATATATCCTTGAAACTTCATTCTGGGTCCCTGTTTTCTGTATCATTTTGTTGTTGTTCACCCCTCCTTTGGTGGAGCATACCATCTATTAGCTTCCTTCCAAAAAGGCTCTGGGAAATAACTTTTCTGAATTCTTGCATTTCGGATAATATCTTTCCCCACATTTACTTTTGACCAGTGGTTTGTGTGGTCTGTCAGAAACTGCCAAATCTTACCTATATTTTCATTCTCACTTTATTAGTTTTATATAGTTTTAACTAGGTTATGTGTTTGCACCTCTAGAGCTTGTATTTCCCAGCCTGCTTTGCAACTTAGTGTGATCTTAAGACTAAATCATGGCCAAAGCTGTAACCAGAATTAATATGTGCAACTTCCATAGCACATCCTTGAAAGGAAGCTTCCTTCCCTCTTCCCATGGGTTTGAACTTGGACAAGATGGTGAAGATGTGGATTAGAACTGTCCTTAGGTGGGAGAAGAGCAACAAGGTAGAGGGAATAGGTCCCTCAATGTCCTCGTGGAGCTGAGTTGTCTTCCCGGTCCCACTAACATCTGCATTACAACTGGACAGAGAAATAAACTTCTATTTTATATGAGCCACTGAATTTGGAGGGACTGGGATTGGGGGGGCATTCTTTGTGTTATAGCAACTTTACCTGTCCCCTAGTTGAGACTAGAAATCACAGGTGAAAATCATTTTCCTCTTCACAGCAACTTGGATGAACTTAGAGTCTCTAAAACTGAGTGATCTATCACAGAAACAAAGAACTGGGTATCATATAGTTCTCACTCATAAGCGAACCTTGAACAGTTATCATAATACTACAAGAAAAGGATTGGCAGTAGCGGGAAACTGCCAAGGGTGAGCGGGGGGAGGTGGGATTGGCAGTAGTGGGAATCTGCCATGGGAGGGGGGCACATCTCATCAACAAGGGTGCCTGCATAATGAACATTTGTATACCTAATCCTGACTTGTACCTCACATCTTTAAAATTCAAAAACTTTCAAAAAAGAAAACGATTTTCCTTCAGAATTTGAAAAATACAACTTTATTGTCTTTAAACTTCCAGTGTCATTCTGACCCCCAGACATGTGTATGGAACAGGCTTCTTTCCTTGGAATAGATATATGTATATTTTTTGGCATTTTAAAGTTCCATAATGCTGTGCATGGGTAGAGGTCTATTCAAATTCACCGAGATGAGCACTCAGTGGTATCTTCCAATCTGAGAAGTTACAGCTTTCAATTCTCGGATTATATCCTTCATCACTCTCTTTCTCCTTTTTTTTTTTCTTAACTATTCACTTCCTAGAAATACCAATAGTGGGACTGCAGGTTTCTCCAATTTTCTTACCTGTTATTTCCAATTTTCCATATTTCTATCTTCTTATTCTATTTCTGATCAATTGCTTTGAGTTCATCTTCTGGCTCATCTATTGGAATTTTATGTCAGATATAATAATTTCCATGTGGCTGTAAACATCAGGATGATAGAAGGGCTTTCAAATTCCATTCCTGATCCAGGCAATTTTTTTGTTTGTTTTTCCTCTTGTCTTGAGAAGTTGCAGGAGATATATATTAAATGTATATATATATATATAATTCCAAGGACTCTTTCTGGTCTGGAGAGTTTTCCTTTTTATGGTTCCTAATCTTGTTTCAGTTATTGTCTCCCTGGGGATGTTAATTACAACTTATATTTTAATTTTTCTCTCCTCCTGTATTGTCTCTGTGTCTTCTAAATTAGTTTTTAACACTATTATTATTTGTTTGTTACAATCTCTCTTACTCTCAAATTTGAAGGCTTTTCAGTCTGGTGTCCTTGGCAACTCATTTATATTTCTCTGTGAGTGTGGATGGGACATGTGGATGGGACATGCCGAGTCTGCTTTTCATGTGGAGTTCTCAGGCATTGGGTCAGTCTTTGTATGGCATTAAGAAATCCTGGAAGCCGGGTTCGGTGGCTCAGCCTGTAATCCCGCACTTTGGGGGGCTGAGGTGAGTGAATTGCCTGAGCCTGAGGGTTCCAGACTCACCTGGGCAACTTGGCGAGATCTCATCTCTACAATAAATCAAAAAAATTAGCCGGGTGTGCTAGCGCGTGCCTGTAGTTCCAGCTACTTGGAAGACTGAGGCGGAAGGATCGTCGGAACCCAGCGGGTCGAGGCTGCGGTGGCCGGGAGCGCCACTGCACTCCAGTCTGGGCGACAGAGTGAGACTCCAACTCAAAAAAAGAGAAAGAAACAAAGAAAAAAAAAGAAATCCTGGATATCAACTTTGCTCTTAATCCCTTCAGTTTCCCCATAGAAGGAAACATTTTGCCTTGAAGTGGGGTCTCAGAGCTAGGAAGGCCCTGAGAGTGGGGCTTAAAAAGGTGGGCTGAGACTCCCTTGAGACTCAGCGTGCAAATCTTCCCCTTCTCTCCTTTTTGAGCCATACATCTCACATCAGCCTTGCGCTGTGTGTGGTATCTCCAACTCAGGAATTCAATGATTCTGTTTTATCAAGATACATGCCTCAGGTCTCCAGTGCTGTGGGGCACAGGTAACTTCCTGGTTTCTGGAGTAAGAAAGGAAACTACAGTGCCCACTATTCTCTCTCAGGATTCTAACTGTTCTCTGTGATTTTTCCCCCTGTTCTTTCTACCAGAGTGGGCATTCTTAGGGATTCTGTAGGTTGGGTTGTCCCACTTCTCAAAGCTTCCCATTCCATGGGCCCTTTGGTTGGCCACGGTCTATACCTGTTTTCAGTTTTCTCAAAATATGTTGGTGTCTTTTACTGTAGACTCCTCCCTCATACTCTTTGCCTTTGGGATAAGGACATGCCTGTAATTAGTCCATTATTTTTAAGGGAGGTCCAGATTATTCTTTACAGCAAGGTTTAGAACTCTAATTGCCTTCTAGGGTCTTGTTTTGGAAACTTTGGGGAATGTCCACAATCCTCCGTAGGGACTATTTCCACAGTGTTTCAGAGTCTTTGTGGAATCAAAAGTCTCCAGAAGCTTCAAGTATCTCATGAATCAAAGAAGTCTCTGTAAAAAAGCAGAGAAAATGAGAAGCTTCTCTGGGAATACAGATCACCAATCATCAATACATGTTTGAAAAATCATCTCAAGGTGACTGTAAACATCAGGATGATAGAAGGGCTCTCAAACTCCATTCTTGACCCAGTCAATTCCTTGTGTTTGTTTTCTTCTTGTCTTGAGGAGCTGCAGGAAAGCTTCCTCTATTTTCTGGTTCCATATTTTAAAATCTAATCAGACTTGTAGTGGCTCCTTTTCAAGGAGGTGCCCAAACAGCTCTGATGCTAAGAAATCACGGTCAGAAAATCTTCCATGGCAACAACACGCACTCTCATACACATGCTTTTAATTCTTCCAACTCCCAAAGACTCTGAAGTTAAAGACGTTCTTTATAGGGAAAGCAGACTTGGTCCTCTTTTCTCAGCCCTCTTCCCCAAACTCGACTCCTTCACAAGAACTTCAAGGACATAGCCATAATCTGGGTTGACATCAAGAAGCTGCCTGCATCTAAAACTGATGAAGAACCACTAAAACTGGGAGGCCTTTCTCCTGAGGAACTGTGCATCTCTGTTCCTCTCTCATTAATGAGAGAATTTTACTTCCTTGGGCAAAATGGAGTGTAGCTGTCAGTTATTCATGACAGAGAAATCATAATATTATTTTAGTTTATCTTCAGCATCCCTTCAGCTCTCACTGAATTATTTTGGGTGTAAATCAGGTTTTTTTTGTGCTTCTTTTCTTCATTAATCTTCATGAAGAAAAGAGGCAGAAGAACATAGTATTTAGGATCTCAGTGTCAAGCACAACTGGATTGAGATTTCTGATCCCCTACTAACTATCTATGACATTTGATAATATCTGAATACTATCTAACCTATAATATTTATATATTACCTATGAAATACATAATAATAATAACTTTCAATAAGACACTGAAAAGGTTTAAGTAAAATATATAAAGAGCTGAATATATCTGGTATATAGTAGATGCTTAATAAGTTTAGGTTATTATTGTTATCAGGAAGATAAACCATGTGTTTATGCATGTGTGTATAGTTATGATACACACACATGCATACACACACATGATTTTGCACTACAGAGGTTTTGAACACTTTCAGAGATATTAGCATCACTGTGTTGGACATACTCTCTGACAGCCTCACGTCTATTCCCATCAGAACTCTACCACAATTCCCCTGCTGAAGAAGGGTTACACTACCTCCCAGAACGGAGCTCACTCTATGTCTCACCATGGCCTGTGTCAGCCTTAAAAAGTTCAACTGTTAGAAAGTTATTTTGATTATAAGTCAAAATATGGTTCTCTCTCATTGCCATCCATTGGCTGAGAACCCCCTTGAGGACACATGATGCAAGTCTAATCTGGTGTCCACTTCCTGGCCTTCCCGGGATTTGAACGCAGCTTTCTTGTGGCTAAGGCCATTGAGCTGAACATGCCCATTTCCTTCCCTTGTTTGTCACTACCTGTGTCCCAGGTCCCTCCTCTCCTGGACATTCTTTTCCTTCACCATTTGTCATACCCAGGACTGAATGCACTGTTGCAGGAGTACTCTCACCAAGGGAAAGCACAGTTCACCCTTTTCTCAAAGAATTTATCTCCTAAGCTCCATGAGTGTTCTAAAAAAACCATATCAAAGTGACCAATAATGCATTATCTCAGTGAAGAAAATGGCACATGCTGGCATATGTTAAGATCATTTTATTTTTATAACAATTCAAACATAAAATAATAAAATTTTATCTTTTAAAAATTTATTGTATTTTAAAGATGTGGGGTACAGTTCAGGATTAGGTATACCATGGTCATTGTACAGGAAAAGTTTGGGCCTCCCCTTGGTTCTCACTTTGCCTGGCTTGAGATCGGGGACACTTATTAGTGTTATGCGCCTGCCCCCTTTCCCCTGGCAATTTCCGGCTACTGCTAATCCCTTTCTTATAGTAAAACTCAATCTTAATTACGTTTTAAAATACTCAAATAGTTCATATCAGTTTTTACATTTCCTGCTATGCTAAAGGTATGTAACTTGACATGTTTTTTTGGTGAACAATCTGAAAAGGAAATCCTTAAAAGACAAAATTCAGACAAAGGTTAACTTTTTAAAAGAACTAAGTAACAGCATCCTTAAAATAAAAGTGTCTAATGAAAAATAAAATAAAAAGGCCATTTGAAAGGAATTCATATACCAGATAAAGAAAAAGAAAACTAAGATTCTGCACATTTGAGCCCCTTAAGATTTCTTTGAATTGTGCTAATAAATGGCTATTTTAAAAATGGTTCCTGTTCCTTTATTTATCACAGCATGTGCTGAAAAATTGAGAAACAGAATGCAGTCTTGAGAATACTGGGGTTTCTAGACACTCTTTTCAACTCTACTTTGAAAACCAGTTTTGTAATTAAAATCAAATTTGGGTTCAAGTTCAGACTCTGCCATTCATCAAAAACAAACTTGAAACAAACATAAAAGTTCCTTGGGTCTTTGATCTAAAGGCAAAAATTTCTACCTTAGATGGCTGCAGTGAGAGGCCTGTGGTCAAGACTTATGCCTCCTGTATAAGGTCTCTAACAGGAAGTGCTTGGAGGTATAGCCACTTACCAACTTCCAGATTATTCATGGCGCAGTAACTCTTTCTGCTCTCCATTTTAAAAGTTAGAAAGTTAGAAAGACTGAAAAGAACTTGAAAGAACTGTCTTTCTGAGTTGAAAGAACTGACTCTTTGAGTAAAACAACTATGAAATAACTCTATTTCTACCTAGCTCAAGTGAACTTGGCAAGTGTGTGTTTTTGTGTGTGTATGTCTGTGTGTGTGTGTGTGTGTGTGTGTGTGTGTTTGTGTCTGTAGACCAACTAGGGTCTCAACTTCCTTATTTGTAGAACAGGTATCCTGTTCTACAAATTGAAAGATTCTTACCAAATCTGATACTTTGTGATTCTAATTTACTTTCTCCCCTTCCAGCTTACATCATTGCTTGATATTTCCTAGAAGTTTACTTCAAAAAGCTAAATTTTGTAGAGTTCCTGGAAGCATTCAAGTTGCTCCAAACAGTAATTAAATTATTTCTTTTTACTCCATTTATGACTGGAAGAACTTTGCAGTTACACAGTATGTCATTGGAGCATACACATATTTCACAGTATGTGTGCCATTACTTTTTCCCAGATAGTGAGGAGTTATTCCAAGAAGGATAAAAGGACAGGTGACTTTATCACTTAGGCCTCTGCTGAGTGTATCTAAGAGCCTTCCTTACAATGTTGCCTGAGTATAACCCTGTTGTAATATCCACACTTTTAGGCAAAGTGACAAAATAAATGCTGAAAAATAGCCCAATATTTCCATAACATCATACACTTTTTATGATGTTCACATCCATTGCAACAATTCTGACCCTAATGCACAGCTCTGTAATGCGCAGAACAATTTTACTTCCAGTAGTTCACAAACAATAACCTTGCAATACCAGTACAGTAGGCCATGGCTGGAAAAAGTGGGGCTGGGATTATTATAATTTTGTCCTCACAGAAAAAAAAAATGCTTCTAAGTGATGATACAGTATTTTGCAAGGTTTTACAGACAGAAAATAGTGCCAAAATCAAGAAGTGAATTCAGATGATCTGATTCTAAATCCTGTGTTCAATCTATATTGCTTTTCACTCTTATCAATTATAACCTCACAGAAGCACTGAACACTGAGAAGGATTAGTAAAAATGAGGACAACTAGGCACATCGTGGCAAAAGTTGGAAACTCCAAAGGCACATCATGGTAAAAGCTGGAAAACCCAAAAACAAAGTGAATATGGATGTCAGAGTGATGGAGAAATGGTCCTTTCAAAGGAATATGACTTAGAGTAATATCAGACTTCTTATCAGCATCTCTTGGGAATTAAAAGACAATGACAATTTCAAGTTTCAGAGAGGATGGGATTTGAACATGGAACTCTATACTCAGTCAAATCATCAATCTAATGTAAAAGCAAAACTCAGACACTTTTGGATGTGCAAAAACTCAAGAAGTTTAGGGTTCAATAGTCACCAAAAAACATATTAATTGAGATATGTTCTTCTACCAAAACAGAACCAGAATTTGAGAAAGAAGATGAAATGGGATATAAGGCACAATGACAATTCTCTTATCTGAAATATATTAGTGACATAGAACAGTTCCTTCTAGATGACTGAATCCATACTTCCTGGTTATACAATGAATGATATTTATATAATCATTATATCATAAATTATGGTCATTAATTTTCTTTCTTAAATAATTCATTTATTATATAATCACAAAAAATGTATTTACAATGATAGAAAAGAATGTTGATGTAATAAATTGCACTCACATAGAAATAATTGCAGAGGAAAAAAATTTGGAGGTGGAAGGGTGTACTAGTGTCATGTTCTTTATAGTGGAGTTTATAACTGTCTAAAGTTGTCAAATCATGAGGTAAAGTTTAGTCATTTTACTTAAAGTTGTGAAGACAACCAGTAGAAGATTAAAAAGTAATTATTAAGCTAACAAAAATTGGGAGGAGAAGGGGAAAGAAAAAGTCGATAGCAATATAAGTGAGTAAACTCCTTAGCCCTCGTATCTAAAAAATAACAGCTTCTGTCTAGAATTGGTAAATCAATCAGTATGGTCCTAAGAATATCATATAAAGTTATAACAATAATTGCTGGTTAAACTAAAAAGAGAAAATACTGACAGTGGCTGTCTTGGGAAAGAGGGGTGGGTGATGAAGTGGAGGATGATTTTACTTTTTATTTTTGTTCTTCTGCACTGCTTGAATATTTTAAAATTCCATGCATGCATTAATTCTATATTTAAATAAAGAAAAAAATCATTCTATTTGAATATCTAATAACATGTAGATGAAAATCTGGATGATGGTTTGACTAGATACTGGCATATACTTAAAATCATACAAAGAAAAAACAGAAGACTTTTAAAAATCAGATTTGTCTCCTTTATTTTAAAAATGAAATATCATGGGCCAAGAGAAAAAAAACTAACTCCTTAAGGATACTTCACAATGCTGACCATAAAACTCAGACTAATATTCCGTTTAAAAAATTCAATTGAATAATTATTTTAGGTTAAACAACACTGTCCTAACTTTGAAGCACTGTCACTTTCACAATTTGGAGTTTTTGTGTAATTATATCATTCTCTCAATACCTGGCCTCAAAAACAGACTCGAGTTTAACCTCATTCTCAGCTCCATTCTTTTTTTTGGTTATTTAACTATAAAATGGTATAATAGCAATGCTTACTTTAATAAGCAATACATTTCCAAGAGTTTGTGAATCACAAAATGTTATTAACACCATTTTATGCTTCATTCTTCTGCCAATAGTATAGGGAAGAGCCTGCACAGACTGTGAATAGATTAATACAAGCAAATGTTTTGTTGTTCCTCATGAAGCCCATCAAAGTGACTTGGTCAGAAATTCCATGCCCTTATGACCCACCAGGCCTTTAAATCAGACTGTCTCTGTGACAGGACATTGTCCTCTCAAAGGGCCATTTGCTAGTCTCTTTGCCCCTCATATTGGAGTGAGTTATGCATGTGCCTCAATATCTCACTATTCCATGGAATTCATGACTCGGTTGTTTCCTGCTCTTCTGTTGCACAAGGCCTGGAGCATAGTAAGTGTTCGACACATATCTATTGATTTCCCAAGGTTTATACAGCTAGTAAATGGCAAAGTCAGAACTGGAAACCCAGGTATTTGATGGCTGTCCACTGTCCTCTCCATTACACAACATGGTCTCACACATTTCACCTCATATTTAAGGAGCTGATCTGAGCATTTTTCACTATGACAGAGGATCGGGGGGCAGTTATAACACATCCAAGCTTGATACCAATTCAAGTTGACAAGGTAAAACATAAGGTATGAAAGTGTCCTTGGATGAAGCAAACATTAGGTTTTGCTGTTCTGATATTTCATACATAGCGAAAACATGTCAGACCCCATTAGGTAACTGCAACATCTTTTAAAAAAAGGAAGAAAGATGTTTAGTGAAGTGTTGTGGCTGCTACCTACTTTCTAATCTTTTGTCCTCAAGTGAAGGGAATCATTGTTATCCAAAATTGGTTTGCACTAGGAAAACCTTCACAAAGCATTAGGCATGCTGTTTATACTTTCCAAGGCCACCACTGATCATGTGCTGATTTAAGAGGTTAAAAATGAAGAGACTAAATCATTTCATAAACCTGCCTTCCAGGGACCAGATTTTATTTTATTTTTAAAATAAAAAAAATTATTTTATTGTAAAGATGTGGGTACAATTCAGGATTAGGTAGATAAGTAGGGACCAGATTTTTAAAAAGAAGAGCAAAATTTTTACTTATTATAATAATCATTATTTAACTAGCAAAGAGACTTTTGCACCTTTTTATCCTTTTAAAAAATTGAAACAATAATCCCAATCTAAATTATTGTTGGATTTCCTTTCCTGTTTCATCCTGGACAAGTAATAAGCAACAATTCATCAACCTAAATAGGTGAACCACTGAAGACAATTTAGCTGAATTTATATTTTTCCTTTTATATCCTAGGTCAAAGTAAATATCCATAGCAACTGCACATTAATGTGAAATATTCCCAGTCAAATCTTGATTGTCTGAATTTCTTCCACAATATCCAAGCAAGCTCATATCCTAGTCACCTATCTTCTCCATTGTATACAACCGATTTATATGAGATCTCTGTTACCCAATATAATTCAAGTGCCTGTTCTATTTGGAAAACTGAAGTTTGAAGGAATACACTCTAAAATAAACATGATTTGTACAATGTAACTAAAATATTTTGTCTAAGATTTCTCAAGAAAAATAGGTCCAGGTAGTTGATATGAGAGCAATTCTGGGTCTTTGTATAATAGTAATATTTAGACACTTTTCGTTACATCACTCTTCTAGAGATTCAGAACACTTTATTCTTGAGGGATGAACCCGTAGGAATATTCTTTATATTGTTGCTACATGTAGAACATTTGTGGTGTGTTTCTCATTCACTTCTTGTTTGTTCAACTAAGAGATTTTTCCCTCTTTTACATGGAATATCACCCTCCTTGAAATGAGAATCTAATAGTGTTACTTCTACAGGTAATATAAATGTTTGCTGAAAAGCATAAATCTTCTCAAAGCAAAGATGAGAAACAGTGTCTCATCTGTTTCTCATCTCACTGTAGATGGTTGAACAGTGTCACCCAAAAAGATATGTCCGAGTCCTAAACTCCAGGACCTGTGATTGTGACCTTATTTAGAAGCAGGATCTTTGCTGATATAATTAAGAATCTCAGGAGGCTGGACTTGGTGACTCATCTGTAATCCCAACACTTTGGGAGGCCAAGGCCAGTGTATTGCCTGAGCCCAAGGATTCAAGATCAGCACAGGCAACTTCGCGAGACCTCGTCTCTACAATAAATCAAAAATTAGCCAGGCATGGTTGTGCGCACCTGTAGTTCCAGCTACTTGGAAGGCTAAGGTGGAAGGATCATCAGATCCCGGTGGGTTGATGCTGGGGTGGCCGTGAACGTGTCACTGTACTCCAGCCTGGATGATGGAGTGAAACTCCAACTCAAAAAAAAAAAAGAATCTCAGGATAAGATTATCTGGATTTAGAGAGGGCCATAAATCCAGTGGTAGGTGGTCTTATAAGAGAAAGTAGACAAAGATGTGAGACAGAGAGAAAGGCAATGTCATGGTAAATAAAGAGGATGGAGTGATGCAACTATCAAGACAAGGGATGCTGAGGATTACAGAACACCAGAAGCTAAGAGAGAAGAAAGGAGGCTAATTCCTCCTCAGAGCCTCCAGAAGGACCAAACTCTGCTGACATCTTGATTTCAGACTTCTGGCCTCCAGAGTTGTGAGAGAATATATTTATGGTACTTTTATAGCTCAGAACACTAAAACAAACACAGTGATGGGTACCTAAACAGAAATTATTGGCTTGACAGAAAAAGAAAAGTATAGATGTCTGCATGCATACACATCTGTAAAGTTGGAATCATTGCTGTGATCCCCAAGTCTCCTACTGTATTATGAGAATGGTAGCTGGAAGGAGTATTCAATAAATATTTATTCTATGAATGAATAAATTACTTTACCAAAATACTAGCAGTGCATAAGCTATACAGCCATGGATCAGTTACAAATATAGGTAGATGTAGATTAATTATGAGTCTTTCTGGGACTGGAATAAGTAAAGTGATTGCTCAGTCACTTTCCCCCCCAATCTCCATGAGAAATATCAAGAAGGAAAAGTCAACAAACTCCCCTCCCTCAAAGGCTCCCTGATCCCTCCTCTTGATCGGTTGAAAAGGATCTCTTTTTATCTCTGAACTTCCACTGTTTCTCTTTTTTGGCTTCCATTAGTCAATTGTGCATATTAAGGTCTCTCTCATATTAAACCAAGCAAGTTGAGGGCAATTCTGTACAGTGAGAAGTGATTGCATTTGAAATTAGGGGACATAAACTTCTTTCCACTAAGACCCAGAGCAAAGTACAGCTCTGTGCCTCAGGCTTTTCTGTAAAATAAGAATTAAAATGTCTGTCAGACATTCCTGACAATCCTTTGGGGGTTGCAAATAAAATAACCGGGACAAAAATATAGCCAGAAAGAGCATGCAATATAAAGAATAAAAGCCAGAAAAGACAGGCTGCACTAAAAACAAACATAAAGGCATGTTTGTCTTGGCATCCCTCAAAACATAACTCACCACAGAGGCCTACACAAAGAGGCCTCAGTAAATGTTTGTGGCATGAACCAGTAGTGCCCGAGTGGAGTACTGTCCTCACTTGGAGTAAGGAACCGTGAGCTTCAGAGCACGGTTGGTCAAAGATTCTTGAAAACAAACACATGAACTGACTAGATAAAAGAACTCTTCCTAACTCCACCCATAACATATCCCAGCACTTTTTAAAGGGGCTTGAACAGCTCTGGGAAGCATCATTTCTATTCAAATAGAGTTCCCATAGTCATGGTCAACTTGGCCAGGAGGCCAAGAGATCACTTCTTCTTCTCTGGGTGTCAGACTCTAAAAGCTGTCAGCATCTCACATTTGGTATTTTCTCATTCTGTAGAATCATGAGGCATTTTATTTCTTATTTTGGATAACTGCTAACTGGATTCTGAGTTATTGTGGAGTTTGGGACTTTTTATTTTTCCCATTAAAGTTTGTATTCTTATTCTATTTCAGGCCCCTGCCAAAGAGTTTTTTTTCTTGCAACATTATGATTCAGTTGATTTATGGAACAGTTAGGTAGTGCTTTTCTAGTTGTCAAGCAAACTCAGGAAATTTCACCAAGTCACTGGTAGAACAGAACCATATGATATTCTTCTTTAGGAGTTCTTAAGCAGAAGACCATGGAACCCTAAGGTCTAAGTATGTGTTTCAGGAATGTTATTAACCCCTCCAATTATTCATACGCTGGCACATATATGTGTATTATTGAGGAGGAGATCACTGTCAGCAGAAGTAGAACAAGTTATGAACTATGACTCACTTCAACTTTTTCTTTTAAACTATTTTTACTAATATGCTTATCATGTGCCAGTGTAGGCACTATTTACATCATCTCATCTTCACAACAACCTTCCCATGTAGGTAATTTTAGTATCATTCCAGTGAAGCAATTGAATAACTTGGCTTAGCTTAGTCAGCTTAACTTGACCAAGGGCATTCCGCTAGTGGGTAGGGGAGAATTCCAATTTGCCACAGTCTGGAGAGTGTTTACACTCTACTACACAAAAACAATCTCTGCTTACACGGTCTTTTTCTCAAGCTTTGTGTGATGTTATTTATTACAGGGAACACTGATTTCCAGAGGCACTGATTTCTGCATGAAATTGAAGGTTACCACTCTATCTCTGTGTCTGCGATAAGTTAGGTCAGGGTTCTGCCTTCTTTTGCTGCTGTAGGGCTCAGAAACTGGGATGGTCAGCTGAGAGGGGAGGAGGGAGGTCCTGCTGTTCTGAGGAGCAGGTTGGACATGTGAGAATCGTCCTACTGTGACTCTGTAAAGTAATGCCAACGCAGACTGTTGGTCCAGTTCCTCTTACAAACAAGAACTGAGATCCAGGAAGCAGAGGTGGCTTGCCTAAGACATTAAGAAACGTAGAACATGAAGTAAAGAAACTTGTAAAAGTTGGGAGGTAAGGAACCCAGGTTCAAGTCCATATTCTGTCTGCTGGGTCACTTCAGGGAAATCTTATCTGCTCCTCAGTTTCCTTAACTGACAAATGAGGAGGTTGAGTCATATGATTTCAATGTCACCTTCCACTTCACCATAATGTGATCACTTATCCAAGCTTTTATATATATATATGTGTGTGTGTGTGTGTGTGTGTGTGTGTATGTGTGTAAATATATATGTATATGTATTTGATCATGTATTGCGAAAGTGCAAAGTATTAAAATAATAAATCAAATCTCACTTAGAGCTCAAGGTCACAAACAGAATCTCGGAGGATATTTTTATTTATAAATCATCTCTTTAAAAAAAGCACATAGAAAGTTAATAGAAGTCATTATTGGTGAAATCATCAGCAAAAATAGCAGAACGTGATCCACAGCAGGTAATTTAAGATGATGGATTATCAAAGAGCTTGTCTCCTGTCAGTTCAAAAAGCTTTCTGACTGTTCACATTCAATTTCCAAAGCTTCAAACTCAAATAGCTCTTCACAGAAACGATTGAGCTAGATAAATTAATATAACTGCTTTATGAAGCCTAGAGCCCACCACCATTCCTTTTCTGGTCTTTCAACTTGAACATTACCATGAAGAAAGGGATGCTCATTTATTCAGTACTTGCAATGTCCCAAGCATTATAAAAGGCATTTAACATATGCTGACTCATGTAATACTCTCAAAAACCTTATAGGACAGCTTTTAAAAGTCCCATTTTATTCATGAGAAAACTGATAACCAGAAAATTTAAACAGCTCAGAGTTATCGAGTAGTGAAACTTGAGTTGAAAAATGTGACTTTACTCTCCAAGTTCACCAGGAACTAAATGGAGGTTAAGCTCAGACTCTTATTTTCAGATAAAGAATAATCTAATCATTTATTGATCTTTCATTGACTCTGGTGTTATGGGTTTAATTGTTGCTGCCTCCATTGATATGTTGAAATCCTAACCCTCAGTACCTCAGAATGTGACCTTATTGGAAGGAGGGTCTTTACAAAGATAATTAAGTTTAAATGTGGTCTTTAAGGTAGGTCCTAATCCAGTATGACTGATGCTGTTATAGAAAGGGGGAGTTTGGAGATCAAAACAGGTATGTACAGGGAGAACGCCACATGAAGATAAAAGCAGAGATCTGAGTGATGCCAAGGAACATCAAATAGGGAAAGCACCAGAAGCTGGATGAGAGACATGGACCAGATTATCTTTCACAGCCCTTAGAAGGAACCTACTCTACCAACATCTTATCTCAGAATTCTAGTCTCCAGAACTGTGAGGCAATATATTTCTGTTATTTAAGTGGTACCTCTTCACAGCAGTCCTAGCAAACGAATACACCCAGTAATGTGGATATCAAAGGCCAGTATTGGTTTCATGAGTACAAACAGTCACCACCATGGTAGTCCCTCACATTCAGTGCAAATCTCTTTCCATCTATTTGTTCTTAGTGTCATGAGAGGGAGTAGGGAATGACAGGCATTATTTTTCCCACCTGACAAATGAGTAATTGAGCCCAGAAAATTAGCTTGAGTTCCTCCATCATCCTAGCCACTAAGTAGCAGAACCAAAACTTGGACCCAAGGACTTCTCCTGGGTCCAGTTATAATCCCCTTCACAATATTAACTCCTGGGGACAATGTGAAAAAACACTGAGTAGGGCCATGTTTCCTAAAATATCAATACCACTGCCTGTCTTTCCACCTTTATAGCTTCCATCAGTATGATTTGAAGACTTTTCAGGACTGCATTCCCTGAGGGAATGTAGCATAAATAAACTTGAACCAATTGTCTCATTTCTCAGAGGACTTCCCCCACAGAAAGATCTTCTAGGGATGGAAGCTATATGTTTTGGTTTGGCCAAAGAAGACATTAAAAGGAGTTAGCCCAAAGCAGCTACTCTCCATGCAATATACATTTATTGACTTTCCACGATGCCCCCAGAACTGTGCTGGATCCTTGGGAGATAAAGATGACTAAGACACAGCCCTTATTCTCGATAGCTCATAATAAGAGAGAGGCAGATATATAAAGACAGACTTTTCTAGAGGTGCATTTAGCCCAGCCTGATAGTTCAGAGATGTCTTCTGAGTAGAACTGATAGCTGAGCAGAGTACCCACTTTAGTTACCTCAAGTGCCCTAAAAATCACATAGGTCTCCTAAAGAACAAAAATATCCAGAAAGTTAATTACCCAACATGCTGACAGAAAGAGGAAGTCAAATATCTGCCTTCCAAATTTTATAACTACTTCCTTCCAAAAATAGTTCTCACTCCCATCGTAGTGATGTTGGGGAAATTTTTATATCCCATCAAATTTTTAAACACTGTTCTATATTCTGGATAGTACTCTCGAGCACTTCCTATGTGCCAGGTACTTTGCTAAGTACTTTCCATATTTGACCTTATCTAATTTTTATTTCATAAATGAGTAAACTTTAAAAGGTTAATTGACCTATGGTCACGAAAGTGGCAGAGAATGAAATTTCACTGTCCAATATTCACTCTACTCTCTTCTTTTCTAAAACACTACAATTTTATTCAAAGCATCAAAACACCCAGCTAAAAATCATATTTTCCAGCCTCCTTTGCAACTAGGGTAGACGTGTGACATAGTACTTACAGTGAATTGGCCCCAAAAAGCTCTTTTAAAAAGTCTGAATCAAATGACATGTGTTATTGTATCTTTTACCCTTTTCTGTGCTTTCTAATTAAAACAAGGGTGAGTGGCTGTTACTCCTGCAACCATCCTGAAATCATGATGGGTCACATACACACAGAGGGTGGCTGAGCAGTACAGGGGACCTGGAGTGACCATTGACATTTATGCGTGATGTGTCAGCAATAGAATGCCCACTTCTGGATTCTTTATTGTTTGATTGAAAATTAGATTTCTGTTATTTATGCCACTTTTTTTCTCTTACTTGCAATCAAAATCATTCCCTAAATAAAATACATGAAACTGGTCTATAGTTAAATATTTCTTGAAGACATATTTCTGTCTTCAAAATTCATAAATATGACGATCTCTCCTCGAGGATCTAGGAATGAGAAGAAATGACAGTCATATGTTCATAATGTAGAATTAAACAGAGAGTAAATTGGAAAAAGGTAGAAGTGTCAGATATGAGTCTGAGGAAACAGAGCTGTGTTTGAGACCTCCACCCAGGACCTACCTTGGCTTGGCCACTAAATATTGCTGATCTTGAGCTGTTGCTGGGTTTCTTTACAGTTTCTTCATCTTTACAATGATTAGTTTGGGATAGATATTTTCATGGTTCCAACACAGAGAAGCAACTAGTTCATAAAACCCTTGAAGCAAGGAGTTCTACATTCCCAATGATTAGAAATATGATTCCTAGAACGACTCTTTCTGGAGTCCTTCATGTTTAATCAGAAACTCTCTGAGACTGTTCCAACTCTCTTGATCCTCCTTATACTTGCATTGTAATCAGGAGATACACATGGAGTTCTCTTCCTGTGCATTAAGTCTTCCCAGTGTGCACAGAATCCTTCTCATGTGCACAAAGTCTTCCCTACTCCCATTCCATCTTCTCTACCTGTCTTCCACATACACGAGTTCAGTCAAATCTAGCAGATAAGACAATTCTACTCAACACAGGAGTATAGGATTGCATTTTCTACCTGAGAAGTATGAAAAACTTCCAAAAATTACATTTTCTTTCTAAAGTGTTCCAATAAATTTGCAGCTTTTTTTTCTTTTATATATAGAAATTTATTGCCAGCAGGCACATTGAGTTTTTTGTGCTCTGAGTTCCATTTATGAAATGAGGCTTGTATGGGACAACTTTTAAAAAATACAAAAGTTTAAAACGATTGTTGGGCAGATTGTAGGGAAAAAAAAAAACAAAAACAAAAAACTAGAAACCACATGATCTTATACTGTTGCCAGAAAAAGCCACACCTTTGGTTCTCAACTTCCTAGCTGCTAAGACAAAAAAAAGGCATAGTTTCAGAGACACTAACTTCCTAAAGGTCATACAGTCACCCAGCAAATTTGCAGCTAAGTCAACCAAGAAATTTAGGGTCAAAGTTTCAAACCTTGGATCACTTCCCAGGACTAAACTCTAATCCAGTGAGTCTACTTCCAACCCCTCATAGGCAGGGCAGCCAGAAGGTTGAGGGACAAGACTCCTTTAAAGTCTGGGAAACAGAGTTGTTCAGCCAATAAACATTGAGAAGCTCAAGTCATCAGAGATCCAGAATGTTTCTAGAGCTTGGTACCTTGGTCAGTATGGGCAACCACAGCAACAACCAGGCTAATTAAGAATGGGGACAGAGAGATGCCTAGTCAGAAATGCTTTAGTATAGGGTGTCACAGAGAGGACAGCTATTAGTACCCATGCAAACATTGTCTTGGGGAGGGAAAACCTCTGAGTCTAGACTTAAGCCTTTTGTGGATGGACAGCCTGACACCACAACCATTTCTTGTATGAGATTTCTCTATGAATTCATTCTTAACAAGAATGTTTCTGATTAAGGTTTAGTTGATTTGGGAGGATTTCTCTGGGAAGAGGCAGTTCTGTCAACAAATTTGTGTTGTCTGGGCCTTGCTGCCATGGTTCTTCATTGGGGGCCTGTCGTTTTACACATCAACAGTATGAATGTAGCTAGCAAAAGTCTGCCCTGGAAGAATACACACTCTGGGTGTTAATAAAATCAAGTCTGAGCCTACATGATTGAGGGCAGACACCAGACCATGGTCAATTCTCTGAGGGAAAGACACATCCTTTCAGGACTCCTAAAAGGTAGCCAACCAGTGGTTCCCTGGAGACCCTCCCCCCACCTCTGTCTTGTGCTCAGAGGCCCACAAGGATTGGCCCCGAGCAGAGCCCTTGGCTTTCTTGCCCCATTTCCTCTCTTCTTTGTTTGGATAACCCCCATGGACTACCATGGGTCTGGCCAGCAGTGGTATGTATTGCTTCTGGAAACTTGTGCCTGCCTCAGACCCTGCATACTGATGTAAAAAAAATCATTACACTTCAAACAACCAAATTGCTAGTACTTTACATTTACTACGCACATTACCCACAGGCAAATTTGAAAATTATAGCTCTTCTCGGGTGTTTTATACTAAATTTCAAACAGCCCAGCCCAGCATGAAACTGCAGGAAACTGAAATGAGAATGGAGGCGGGAAGTGGAGAAGGATCAACTTTATGTCCTGATTAGTTGAGATGAAAAATGACTTGAGAGATGCAAACGGAATGACAATAATATGGTTCATTGGTCTGATTGCATTGTTCATAAACAGATAATGGTGTCCCTGGAAGTTTGTGTGGCTTAATTCTGCTTGTGATGACCAAATAGGACTGGCAGAGCTGTTTTCCTTTGGGGGCTTCAAACACATCCCTAAAACAATGTAAAATTCCAAACCAAAAAAAAGAGAGAAAGAATTCACAATATATTCAGTGGTAGGTCAGTATCAAGAGGGAGACAGAACGGCACAGCAGTGCTTATCTTTTAGAGTTTAGTTTTGAAGCAATCTCCTCTAGAGAACCGTGGTTGATCTCCCCCTAGCCCCTGACCATCAGGAAGCGAGGTCTAAATATCTTCTTATAGTCACTCTCCTGGCACTTACCCTATCTTCCTTACTTTGTAGTCATTTAGCTGAATGCCTCACCTTCCCCAGGGGGTGGCTAGTCTTGAGGGCGGGGCCGAGTCTCTCCCATCTATTTTCCTTGCAGCGTTGGCTTTATACCATTCAACTTGCAGGTGCTCAGGACAAACAGAGAAGGAAAACACAGGGGAAATTGTGATGTGATGGGACTCTCTCATGTATGTACAGCACTTTACAGTATCTAAAGTGGTTTCACAGACTTGGTCCCATCTAAGCCTCTCAAAAGCCTTTAGAAGTTTATTAAGACTAATACCCTCTGCTTCGTATAAAGATGCTTTTATCTTCTACAGGAATTGTTTTCATAGATCTTCTCAAAAATGTGGATTACACTAGTCCCAACCTTTGTAGTTTTGCTACAAAGACTAAATGAAATCAAAGAATTTATGTGTGTAAAAGCACTCACAACAAAGCTTGGTGCATAGAAAACACTATATATGCTTGCTGTTAATACTTTGTATTGTTTCTATCTTATTTTACGTGGACTCAGAAGATTAGGACTAAAGTTTCTGCTTCCAAGTCCAGGGTCTCTTTCGGTACTCTCAGGGTCTGGGCGGACATGAACCAGGGTCCATACGAGCCACTTCCTGCTGCGGCCTTCTCTGTCCTGCCTCTGTCGCAGTCATTTGAAGTGGACCTTCTCCAAGAGCACTGCCTGCCATGACCATCTATGGCTGCTTCCATGAAGATACATTTCCCCACTATCCTGAGCAGCTCCTCCTCCAGGGTTTATCTTTTCTCTCCCAGAGGAGAGAGACAGCCATCTGCTCTTGAGGCCTGCCGCCATTCTGAATTTCTCTGAATAGTCATTTGCTGTCCACCTGGAGCTGCAGCAGGAAACCTCCCAATGGGCAGAAATTCCAGTCCACATCCCCTACCAGAGAAGTACAATAGACAAAACAAATGAACGGCAGATGGCCATACAACTGCTGATGCCAGGCCGATAGGCCCAACTCCAGAGGAAGTAGAGCAGAGCTGAAGGTGGACAGGCATGGCTCACACATTCTCAGACCAACATCAGAGCTGCCAGTATTCTGGCTGTGCTATGAATCCTTCCCCTGGTTATGAAAATGTGAAAGAAACAAGTAAAAAGTTAAACCATTAGGGTCAGGCTCGGTGACTCAGCCTGTAATCCCACCACTTTGGGAGGCTGAGGTGAGTGGATTGCCTGAGCCTGTGGGTTGGAGACCAGCCCGGGCAACTTGGTGAGACCTATACAAGAAATAAAAAATTAGCTGGGTGTGGTAGTGCACACCTGTGGTTCCAGCTACTTGGAAGGCTGAGGCGGAAGGCTCTCCGGAGCCCAGCAGGTCAGTGCTGCAGTGGCCGTGAGCGTGCCACTGCACTCCCAACATGGGTGATAGAGTGAGATTCCAACTCAAAAAAAAAAGAAAGTTAAATCATTAAACAAAAGGCAAACACCAGGTCCTAGGGATCTGAAAACAGACACTAGTTGCTGGATTTACTCTAGTGTCATAGAACATTTTCTCCATTCTCACACCCAGTCGCACACCTCGTCAAGTGGGACGTGGCATCCAACTACACCTTAAACACAAAAATAAAAAACTCTTTTCTTTATAAATAAATTCCCACATTATCTCTGTCATCTCTTGGGACATTTAGGGCTTCCAGCATTGTTAAAAGTTGTTAGTCGGCCGGGTACGGTGATTCACACCTGTAATCCCAAAACTTTGTCAGGCCATGAAGGGATAGTTCAAGATCAGCCTAGAGAACATATCAAGACTTCACCTCTACAAAAATAAAGAAATGTTTCTGTGTATGGTGGGGTGCTCCTGTCGTCCCAGTACTCAGGAGGCTGAGGCAGTAAGATCACCTGAGCCCAGGAGGTCGATGTTATGGTGAGCCATGATGGTGCCACTGCACTCCAACCTGGGCAACACAGCAAGACACCCAACTCAAAAATAAACAGCTAAACAATAAAATTTGTTAGTGTACATGTCTTGGCTTTCCGACTTCAAACACCACTCCATTATGCAGATCAACCTAGGTCTCTTGGGTGCCAAGGCAGCCCCTTTGACATGTCTCTTCGGTAGCACCTTGGGGTTTTTTGGTTATTTGCTTATATGTCAGCCTCCCACTCCCTCCTCTCATTACCATTTCTGGGTTCCACATGACAGAGAAGGTGATTTTTATCCTTGTATGCCCAATGCCTCATACAATGTTAGTAATTGTTAACTGATTCTGAGATCAGAAATTGAGTTTTAGTCATCGCAAAATGTACCTGGCACATAAGAATTTATTTATTACTTGTTAGTGGGATATAAATTCTGAACTAGTGGCTATTTCTAAGGAAGTAAAATCCCATTATTTTTCAAATTTACACCATAGGCTTAGATAGTAGTGGGTATAAAGGAGTATGACAAGTGAGTGGGAAGAGTGGTTCTTGAACGCATTTTGATTTCTGACACTCACGTTTTCTTGAAAGCCCATTAGCTTTGCAAAACGACTGTTCCTTAAAGTTTATAAGCCTTAGACTGGGAAGTGGTCTTGAAGCCATGAATTTAGTTAAAATAAACCTATGTGTAAGCACCATTAGGGACAAAGAGAACACTAGCCCCTTAAGCAACACACACAAATTTTAGGCAGTTATGTTAGAAAATGCCTCCTATGTTTCTTAGCCACTAGTGGCAACACTTAAGAGGACGATGTGGTCCAAAAGAACACGTTTTATATAAGGGCAAGTAAAACAAATAAAAGCAAGCACAAGAGTTAACTAAACATCATGAGAATACCCATAAAAAATACACATTAGGGTTGGGGGAAAGGAGTGAAAAAAATTTGTCAACATTATAATTCATTCATTCCTTTACCAAATAGCATCAAGGCCTTATTATATGCTAGGTTATGTTTAAGGTACTATGGATATTGCAAGTACAAGATAGACAAGCTTTCATGGATGAGTTATACTGATAGAATTTGGGTGAATTTTATTATTTCTATATTCCATATTCTCTGGCCTGAGTTTATATGGATAACTAAAATCATAAGGTTTAAGAAGCCCTTCCTTATAGCAAAAACACATGAAAAGAGTCTTTTATTTCTAGAATTCTGGAGATTTTAGTTCTTCCTCTCATGAAGAAAAAGCTGAGCTTCTATTAAGAAAGAAATTATCAGCCGGACTCGGTGGCTCAGCCTGTAATCCCGCACCTTTGGGAGGCTGAGGTGAGTGAATTGCCTAAGCCTGCGGGTTTGAGACCCGCCTAGGTAACTTGGCGAGACCTCATCTCTATAACAGATCAAAATGAGCCAGGCATGGTAGCGCTCGCCTGTAGTTCCAGCTACTTGGAAGACTGAGGCGGAAGGATCGTTGGAGCCCAACGGGTCGAGGCTGCAGTGGCCAGGAGTGGCCACTGCACTCCAGTCTGGGTGACAGAGTGAGACTCCAACTAAAAAAAAAGAAAGAAAGAAAGAAAGAAATTATCAAAATTGTGCCAAAGTGAGTGTGACATGTCCAAAAAGAATTTACTAGTGAGACAATGCTTTCCACTGACCTCAAAGAGCAGAATTTTCCAATTTATTTATTAAGATTACCTCAATTAAGAGCAGAATTAGACCTAGAAACCATAGGATACTGTTATAATAAATCCTCAGATTTGGAGGAAACCTTAGAATTGAATCCCCTAGTCAGCATCCCTTGGTGTTCATCTGATATCATTTTGAAGTCCTCTAAGGACAACCATCCCAGGTACCTGATACAATTATTGCAAAGGAGAAGTTTGGCTTATTGAAAGTTTCATGAATAGCCCGTGGTGGGCAGATCTCCACCTCCAACAGTTCTTCCTTCAGTGTTTGGCTGTCTTCTAAAGGAAATGGGCTGGGATGTGTATGAGCATCTGCCCCCATCAATTATGTGAAATGGCCCATAGGCATTCCTACAGGTTTATGTCCTCCCTGCAATGTGTCTGTGAATGATAAGGAGCCTCTCCTACATAAAATGCCTACAAAAAGATAATTGTCAATTAAATTGGGGTCACTTTTCCTAAGGTGGCAACAGAGAGTTTGCAAAGAAATCTGAATATAACCTGAAGCAATCTCATTTGAAACTCTTTGAAAAATCAATAAAAATATTACCCATATTTTAAATTCACCAGTAATAGAGTTCATCTAAATATCATTACTGGCCCATGCTGACAGCTTCAAAATTGAATTTTTCTTGTGCTTGCTGGAGTGAATAAAACCTCCCAAGGTAGCTAGCTGATTTCAAAAGCTTTACAGACATTGTTCTCACAGTATCTTGGTGTCAAAACTAGTAGTGTTCTTTGGCAGGGAGCTCTGATGGAGAGAATACTTGTCTGGGAAGAGGAATCTTTTTCTCTGGTATGATGAGGTTAGTATCATTATCTCCTTTCGCAAAGGATTACTTACTAACAACCAACGTTGGTCTCAGAGCCTTGTCCCAAACTTCACAAAATTTCTGCCACACCAGGCGTATGCCACTTCTCTCTATTGCACTACAAGTTCTGGGGGTGGCTGTATAAGGTCACAGGGCCTACATGGTCATAGGGCCTCTTAGCAAATATGTTTGTCATGGGCAAGGGGCTGCAAAACTCAAGAGCTCTTTTGTTACAATTTGCTTAAAATGTACTCTTATCAATGTGGGGTGATTAAAAAAATCCGAGGCAGTTTCTTGCCTCAACTGCTTTATTAAAAAATGATTAATATAATAATTCACTCACACTTGCATAGGAAAGCTCTCAGCCTACTTGGAAATTAAATAACTATTTCCTATTGATGGCATTTCCTTTTAAATGAAAGTTTCTGAAATGGATGTTCCTGGGAGGGTTCTAACTGGTAAGAGTTGAGGAGAGTATTAATTGCCCTTTTGCTATTTATAATAACAGTGTCATTGCAGCTGAACACATCATCCATAAAAGTAATAAGGAACAGCCATAAATGGTGCCTGCTCTTTGTTAGAAGGTCTAAAGAGAATCAAGATGCAAAAGATCAAATCTATTTCACAGAAGCCAGGATGGATGGTCTTTTTGCTCAAATTCTTTCTGAAATTGATCAGTACTATGAAAATGGCAGAACACCTGACACTTGAAATAAATCTATTATTAAGCCAAAAATTGCTTTCTTGTTTGTTCTTGTTCCATGCTTTTAGCCTCTTGCTTACTCTTCTAGATTCAGGTATAAAAGAATCTCTTATGACCCAGCAAGCAATAAGCACTATTTAAGAGGGAAAATGCAATGGTTCGATTTTTCAGCTATGACCCAAGCCTGTCAGAATGCATAATTCTCTGTCTCAAATTCCTCACTGGTGAAACAGAAGTCTCATTACTGGCATACCCACCTCATTGTGTTCTTGTGGGGATTAAATAAACTAATAGATATGAAAAAGTGATGTCAACTATAAAGTGCTTCCATATCACTAAAATCATATCTTGATTGCAACACTTTGATCATAATTTATCTGCATACATTTCTGTCTGCCTAATGGACTGTGAGATCCAGGCTCATCAGTTTCCATGCCGAATTAACAGGGCTTTTCTGTTAGTCTCCTTAAAAGACTTGAGTCTATATGACAACCAGATGATGTACAAAGGAGAAAAAAATCAGAACTCAGTTTTATATCATGAAGAACAAACATCTGAATACTTTGTTCCATAATATCACAATTTTAACAGGAAACAGATATTTGTCACATAGTCCCTAACTACCTCAGTAGAATTTGTCAACTTTCACCATGGATCTACCTGTAATTACTGAGGAAACCTGTGCATATACATGTACATACACACAGCCTGGCACAAGGCATAGTGTTTAAAAAGCAGCCGGGCTCGGTGGCTCAGCCTGTAATCCCGCGCCTTTGGGAGGCTGAGGTGAGTGGATTGCCTAAGCCCGCGGGTTCGAGACCTACCTGGGCAGCGAGACCTCATCTCTACAATAAATAAAAAAATCAGCCGGGCGTGGTAGCGCATGCCTGTAATTCTGGCTACTTGGAAGACTGAGGCGGAAGGATCGCCGGAGCCCAGCAGGTCGAGGCTGCGGTGGCCGGGAGTGGCCACTGCACTCCAGTCTGGGCGACAGAGTGAGACTCCAACTCAAAAAAAAAAAAAAAAAAAAGCAGAATAGACAAGAGGAGAGAGAAAGAGAGAGAGAGAGAGAGAGAGTGTGTGTGTGTGTTTGTGTATGTGTTGAAAGTTAAACAAATCTCATTGTTTTCTGAGGAAGGGAGAAAGAATAAGGAGAAAAGCAGTAAGAATGTGGAGAAGATTTTTGCTGCTTTTGTCATTATTATTGTTGTTACAGTAAATAGATTAGAAAAGTAGAAAGGAGGAAAAAATGTGAGTTGCAAAACAGGGGGAAATCTAGGGTAAGTAGGGTTAGCATTCACAAAGCATCTCCTTTGTTGTTGTTGTTGTTTTTTGAGTTGGAGTCTCTGTCCCGGCCACTGCAGCCTCGACCTGCTGGGCTCTGGCGATCCTTCCACCTCAGCCTTCCAAGTAGCTGGAACTACAGGCGCATGCTACCACGCCCAACTAACTTTTTTGATTTATTGTAGAGATGAGGTCTCACCAAGTTGCCCAGGCGGGTCTCGAATTGGCAGGCTTAGGCAATTCGCTCACCTCAGCTTCCCAAAGTGCGGGATTACAGGCTGAGCCACCAAGCCTGGCTCACAAAGCATCTCCTAATGTCCTACGTAATCTGACATGAATGCCAAGGTCCTGTGCATTAGTCACACAGCTTTTTGATATGCCAAGGGTTAGAGAAATATGCCATAGCAACACGATCCACACATATTACGAGACAAACACAAACTTGCTTCCAAAAGCAAGCATATCTCAGTATTGAGACTTGAAGACATTTATCCCATGGACTCTCACAAAGGGCATACTGGTATGGACAATATCTACAATCTTTCAATACATAAAATGCTTTGTCTGTGCCATACCAATGTCAGTCCAAGTAATTCTATAAGAAGCCAAAACCATTATTTAAACCAGAAACTCTGTTGTCCTGGTGCCCAGTTGACTCTCCAAAGTATTTACTAACTGTGAGACTTTGGACAGATTACATAATTTTAGTTTGTCTTTTTTCACACCTGAGAAAGAAGAGTCATATACTATTTATCATGATGGGGCTTCCAAGGAAAAAAAATGAAAGACAAAGTACCTGGCACATAGTGGGTCCTCAATAAATATAATCTGCTTTCAGATTTTCTGTGCCAGTACCCAGAAAATCTGAAGAGAACCCAGGTCCTAACTGTAAATGAGAGGCCACGTTGGAGGGTAACTTCCTTTGACCCAAACCCTGAGTATGTCTAAGCAGATCTTTTATAAATCAAGCCCTTAATCCAAAATTAGGTTTACAGTGCACATCCTTTAAAGCTAACAGTTCTTTAATGAGCCTATTACATTAAGAGTTAATTTATAAAGAGTATCTTGGTAGCCCAGCATTATGCTCTACTCTCTTTTCATCTGCTCAGCAAGACCACAGGCATTAACTACATGAATATATTCTACATTTTGAAAAGAATAAAAAAACCTACCACCCCTGGATACTTATCTCTTCAAGGAAGTCTCAGACTTCAGCAACAACAAAGCTTGGTGTGTGGGACCCCATAGAGTTTATGAATTTCAGATGCTTGTAAGAAATTATCTGTTTTGCTGGACTCTTGCTGGGATCAATCAGCCCCTCAGTGGTTGGTGCCAATTAAGAGCTAGTGGGATGCAAAAAGAATATTTTAAACACTGTTTGACATCAAGTATTCCTCAGTCCTCTTCCCACCTTCCTCCCTTCCTCCCCTTTAATTGCTCCACCAACCACCTTTTCAGTCCCTTTCTTCTTTAACCTCAACTTCACTCTGGAAGTCATGGTATGTATTTAAAGCAGTGGTACCTACATCATTTCTGCAGAGGGGTAATGTTTACAGAGTGATTTCTCATCATCTCACATGATCTCCCAACAGCTGGGTATAGGGCACCAAGCAGAGCTATCACCACCTCAGCCTCCCGTCTCCCTCTGTCTTTCCCAGTCCATCCCCAATCTATTCTCCACACAGATGACAAAATTACCTGCTGAAGTTCAAATTGAATCATGTCATTCCTCTGTCTAAAGTAAATCCCCTGCCTCCACCTCATTGCCCCAAGGATAAAGCCTGGTGAAGGCTGTTCTCCGGCCCTTTCCTCAGCCTTGTCTCTCACCACTCTTCCTTTCCTACTCATTCTTGCAGTTCTATGAATACATTGACTTCTCTTCACTGTCCCTAAACTACCCACACCATCCTCGTCATCCAAGCAGCTAACTCATGAATACTCTTTAAGATTCAGCACTACCATCTCCCACTCTAGAAAGCCTTACCTAACTCTATTATGATGTCTTGTGTGCCTTATGATGCCTTATGATGTGCATGTGCCTTATGATGCCGTACTATATTCTGTGGGACTATTGTCAGCTCCTAGTACAGCATTTATCAGACTGCAATATCATAGCTGGTTAACTTGTCTGTTCAAACTTCCCACCTCCAACTAAACTAAGAGTTCCTCGAAAGCAAGTGTAGGCTTTATATATTATGACATTCTTAGTGTCTGATATACTATCTCACATATCACAAGCCATGAATTCTCAACCTGGCTGCTTGTCATGCTCACTTGAGTTGATTTGTTCACAGTGCAGATCCCCTAACCTTACTCTGGACCTATTAAGTCAGCTCACCTGTTGGAGGCAGAGCCTGAGTTTGTGTGTTTGGTTAAAGTTCCAATGATGATGTGTAGCTCTGGTTAAGAATAATGTGGTAGATAGGTTCTAATAATTGTTTGAGAATGAATGAATGAATGAATACACTAATGTCCCCATTTTTGAAATGTTGAAACAAGATTGAAGAGTTGGAAATTTGGCCCAGATTGTCCAAAAATAACTTTTGGGGAAATAGTGACACAGAGGGGTATAAGATAAATTCCATCTTGTATGAGAATTATTTGTTTACATGTAGATCACTTCAATCATTCTCTAAGTTTTTTCAGGCAGGAATAGATCTTTTCATTTTGGAATCTTAATAGTCTGACCAGTGTCTAACACATAGTAGGACCTCAATATTTGTTAAAGTGCAACAGCATTGTGTGAATCAAAGAACATTGTAGCTGGAGTGAGGAGCCTTGAGTTCTAGATCTGGCAGTGGCATTATCTACTACTTACTTTATGGCAAGAATTTTCTTGGCCCTTACCTTCTCCATCT
Organism: Carlito syrichta; assembly: GCF_000164805.1. Taxonomy (NCBI): domain Eukaryota; kingdom Metazoa; phylum Chordata; class Mammalia; order Primates; family Tarsiidae; genus Carlito; species Carlito syrichta. Next base: position 1,033,642 of record NW_007246429.1, read on the forward strand.
GTACAATCAGAGGCAGGCTAGATGATTAAAGGTTGTTCTCAGCTGACATTTTTCATCCAGTGAGTGGGTCTGAATCTTGGTCTAGTACTAGATAAAATCCTTCATATGATTAGGAAAGATAGTGTCTGAGTGAAGTGACTTGCCTATACTTTACTTTTTAATTCCTGAATGTATGGGGTGCGGCCTTTTGTTCTGCTAAAAGACAAGTGAGTCAGCCCTAAGCATTCCCAGGGCTTTTGTGAGATGCTTACCTTGGCATTCAGACACCAGCAGAGATCTCCTGCTCTTGACCACCATCCCAGAAGCTTCCAATGCAAGTGCTGGCTCCCTGGCGGAGCATGACGTTTCAAGTAAAGTAAAGGGAAGGCATGGGCTCTCTCACACCCACACAAAATAACAATAACCTCACACACGCATCTGGAGTGATGGTGTGGAATTCATTGATCAATCATCTTGACCGATTTTAACAACCTTGCAAACGAAAGTAAAAGCAGGTACTTTACCTTACAAATCAGGAAATTGAGGCTCAGAGACATTGAAGGATTTTATGCATAAGACATACAATGTTTCAATATAGAGACCTGAAGCTTGATTTTCTGGCTCTAAACATAATGTTCCTTTGGCTATATCATGTTCCCTCTTTTTACTTATCTTCTGAGTTACAACCTTACAAAAACCCTGCCAGGGAAGAAGGATAGGTATTTTCATTTCCGTTTTATGGAACATGAGGTGGCAACTCAGGGGTACTTTTCAGTTTCATAGTAAATAGCAAGGGCTTCCAGTGTACTTTTTGCTACATTGGCCAGAGCCCTCTCTAGCCTTGCTGGTTAAAGCATTGATGAACTCAATAAATCGCAAGTATTAAACATAGAGCAGGCTTCCTGGGCAACATGAAAAGGCTAAAGAAAAAAAAAAGCACTGACTTGGAAGCTGGACCTGGGTTCTAGTTGACTTTTCAATCAAATCCCTGCAGGAACCCAGACACAGTCACATCCCTCTCATGGCACTGGGCATCCTCCATCATAATGTGACTCTTGGACCATAGGTTCTTTTAAGTTCAGCAACAGGAGATTACTAGATTAGTTATCTCTGCTACCAGCCATGGTAAAGCTGGAAGACAAAGAGCTGGGAATAACAAGCTCATCCTTGGGCTAAGCAGAGAATGCCAGGTTTAGCAATGTCAGGCAGACACTCTTTACCAGTCTAGAATCCATTTGAGTGTGAGAAGTAAGAAGTAGTCCAGCAATAATGCATTGAGAAGTCCCCTGGTCCTCTTAAGTCCTAAATAGTGGCATGCCTTCAAGCTCTATCACTGAGTCTTAGGTCAGCGCTATCTTCTGTCCGCAGCTGTAGTATTCCCCCTGTTATGACCCATTTTTATTTCCAGCCTCTGACAGTCCCATCCTCTCTCTCCCCTACAGATTTCCCTGCTGACGTTCCTGCAATTTCTTGACTGACAATCAATTTTCCTACCTGTCATTATCAATTCTGTTCATTAACTCTTCCACCTGTCTTAGCTGAGGCTTTCTGACACCAAAAAGCATCTCTAAAAAATGATTTTCCCAAGCAAAATAATTGAAACTTCTTGCACATCTAGAGAACCTTTTGTATAAAGCTCTCAGAGCCATTTCTAAATGTCAGTAGAAGCATATACTTTATACTAGAGAGGCTGACCTCACCATTCCAGCACAACCAAACAAAAAGTGAAATAACAACAACAAAAATAACTCAGCAACTACTTTTATTTGTGGTTCAAAAAATGCAAAACTGGTCTGACTTTTTTATGTAATTGACTTGTTAATTGCTTGTAGATCTTTTAAACATGACCTCAGAAATGGTTAACAGGAATAATATTGCAAAAACAAAAATCCTAGAGAGGCCATCTTGGTCCTTTCTCCAAGAAATTCCATGAGCTGATGAAATGCTAAGATTTCTTATGAACTTTGAAAGATTTCTGTAGCACCACAAGGCAGTACTACATATTGATGAAGAGCTCAGTCTCTGCTATCAGACTAGCTATACATAATAGTTACAACAACATATATGTACACAGTCCTTCACCATTTATAAAGTATTTTCATACATATTATCTGACTTAGCACTTACTATTTTCTTGATTTGGAATACTCTTTCCTCAATGTCTACCTGGTTTGCTCCCTTTGCTCCCTCACTTTCTTCAGACCTTTCTTTCAAAAGTTATCTTTCCTAGTGACCTTAAGTAAAAGTTTTGCATTGTTTGAACCACAAAGAAAAGTAATGCTGACACTTATTTTTGTTGTTGTTATTTCACTTTTCATTTGGTTGTGCTGGAATGGTGAGGTCAGTCTCTCTAGTATAAAGGCATCACTCTTTACTGTTTTGCAGATGAGGTGAGTAAGGCTCACAAGGGGCACATGGCCAGACCACATGGCTGAGAGGGGCAGACACAACTTGCCTCACACTGGCTCACTCTGTGCTCTCCGAGAGACATGACTCAGGAACAGACACATTAACAAATACACCCTCTCACTCAGGAAGGAGCATCAGCATTGAACAAGTGCTAAGAGCTCTAATACTCAACCTCGTGCCTGCAGGCCTGCGGTACACCTCACTTGGTATCTGCTTCACCCTCCCTCCAGGGATCTGAGTTCCCAGGTACCCACTGTATTTGATGGCCACCTGCAGGCCTAATTATCCCATTAAGGTAGAGCAAACAAAGAAAGAAAAGAAGAAACAATTGTCAAGTCAATAAACCTGAATGGTCAACTGTAGTGTTGTAATTACACTTCTCTAAAAAGAAAAAAAGGGGGACTAAGCATTTCTACCTAGCTCTTTTCCTTTCATTAAGCCTCCTCTCCCAGTCAGCTGCAGAGCTGGTCACCTGGCCTGGCAGCTTCCCCACCCTCATCACCCTGCCTTATAGCCTCTGTTGATAGAGGTGACCATTACTCTTCACAGAAATTCATCATCCACACACTTGACATTAAACAACACTATGGAAATTGAACTAGTCAAATATTTTTGGAGCTAAATTAAGGCAATTTGTTCTTCCACTGCTCCACACCTGCATTCTAAGGGACAAATACATTGATAAAAACAAAAAACAAAAACAAAAACAAAAATGTGTATATATATATTTCTGAGAAGGGAGTAAAGTTTCAAGGGAAGGAGGCAATCCAAAATAATACTGGTAGTGCTGGATATAAATGATTTAAAAAATAAAATACCATTTGTACTGGCATGTCACTTACAAAGAACATTCACACTTATTATCTATAGGATTTAAGTTTCATGGTACCCTGTGAGGAAGTAGAGAAGTACCTGACTTGCCATTTTATAGAAGACAGAATTAAGAGTAATGACTTGCCAAAGTCCAAAGTCCACTTGCCATTCCTGTAAGTGAAAAAGCAAATATTTGAATCTGAATCCTAGTTTTCTGACTCTAACTGAAATGCTTTATGCCACTGATGTGGTGTGTGTGCATGTATGTAGAGAGAAAGAAACATTCTTTTTCACCCACTGACTCTGTGCCTTCCAAGTTGTCTTTTCCACACACTTTGCACTTCACCCAGCTTCCTGTACTCATATAGTACCCTCATGCATCAGGAGACAGGCATTCTGGCAGTTCCCAACTCAGAGTGTAAGACTTCTTAATTCTGTAGGTATTTGACTTGCCTTAAGAGTATGAAGTCACACAGACCTGGGTTAAAGTAGGGATAGATTGCTTTGAATCTCAGTGTCCCCATCCCTTTCACAGAGCCATTGACTGAATTATATGAGAAGACTCTGTTTGTATTTTTCAGAGTGTATGGCTCAATGTACAGCAAATGCTCAATAAAAGTGAGCAATTCTTATTAAGTACCCTGTTCACTTCTGAGTCACACCTGAGAAAGGAGTGTCTAGGCTGACTTACCTCAGTTCATATTATTGTCCTGGAGGCTTTACCAGAGTCACTCTCTTCCATGATCACGCATTGAAGCAATGATGTCCTCTCTGCTGAGAAGTTTATGGTTGCTAGAAATAGGAACAAGAGCAGAAGGCAGCCTCATTTCCTGCACAATTAGCATTCTCCATGAATAATGCCACTGATACTGTCAACAGCCCTTTCATGAAAAGGCTACCATTATCCCCATTTTAGATGCATTTAAGTCATTAATTGTGTCAATAGTCCTGCTAAACACTGAATGTTTGTGTTCTCCCAAAATAGATATGATAAAATCTGATCCCCAAGGTGATGTTGGTATTTGGAAGGAAGCAGGACCTATGGGAGATGATTAGGTCAGGTAGGCAGAGACCTCATAAATGGAATTAATGTTCTTAGAAAAAGAACTCCAGAGAGCTTATTTGCCTCCTTCAGCCATGTGAGGAAATAGCCGAAAGATGGTGTGATATTATGAGATTATATATAGATATTACTTTTTGTCTATGGTTCCTGTCTTATAACTCCCAAAGTACTTGTTACATTCTTTTGATAAGGTTGGGGCACTTTAGGCCTCAGAAGCTGTCCTCAGAAAACAGAATTTCTCTCCCACTGACCTTCTCCTGCCCTTTTTGTTTTTACCTGGTCCTTTATCTCCACAAGGTAGGTCTTAGAAACTAAAAATATACTCTAATTTTTCCCCACCTCTGACCATAAAGAGATTTACTGACCTACTTTGTCTGATTGTAGGTCATAGACCCATGTTTCCAAAGAGGTTCTGCCCCATTCCCTGGGGGAAGCAATGCTTCATAGAGAGGCCTAAAAGAGTCTAAACAGGTAGGCCTTGCTGGGTTATACCTTTTTGTCCAATCACATTTCTACATGGTGGCCAATTATGCCTATCCAATGAAGTTTCCATAAAAGCCCTAAGGATTCAACGAGCTTCTGGATAGCTGAACACATGATAGTTCCTGAAGGGTGGTATACCTAAAAAACTCAAGGAAACCCCACGCCCCTTCCACACCTCATCCTATGCATCTCTTTATCTGTATCCTTTATAATAAACCAGTAAGCACAAGTGTTTCCTTGAGTTCTGTGAGCAGCTCTAGCAAATTAATAGAACCCAAAGAGGTGGTTGTGGGATCCCTGATTTATAGCTAGTTGGTCAGAAGCACAGGTAAAATAACTTGGGGCTTTCAGTTGGTATCAGAAGTTGCGTGGCAGTCTTGGGGACTTAGACCTAAGCCTGTGAGATATGCTGCTATTTTCAGATAGATAGTATCAGAATGGAATTGAATTAGAGGACACCTAGTTGGTTAACACTGTAGAACCAGTTGCTTGCTTGGTGGTGAGGAGAAATCCCCACACATTTGGTCACAGAAGTCTTCTGTGTTAGTTGCTGTGGCATGAGAGTAGAGAAAAAAAATTTGTGTTTCACTCACAGATGGCCATCTAAGAACCAGAAAGCAGACCCCCATCAGATGCTGAACCTGTCACTGCCTTGATCTTGGAATTCCCAGCTTCCAGAACTATGAGAGATAAATCATATAAACATAAAAGCCACCAGGTACAATGATATTTTGCTATAGCAGCCTGAACACAAGCCCTATCAAATAAGGAGTAGCATTTTTCTCCTATAGATAAGAACAGCAAGGCAAGAGAGATTCAGTAACTCAAATAAGCTTACAAACTGAGGGAGTCCACCCATCAGAGTACAGGCTTTTAACCACTGCATCATGCAAACTAAATCACAAACAGGCCTTTTGGGGACAACTTGTCCTCTCCTGCAGCAGGGTTGACCCCTTCCAGGTGCCCTCTCCCACCTGGAAAGTCTACCCTGGCCTGTGACTCAAACCCCAATGGAATCACAAAATGTTAAAACTAGAAAATCTCAGAGAATTAATCTTACCTAATAACTCTTTCATTTCTTAGATAAAACTGAGGCTCAGAAGGTAGACAGCTGCCTGAAGCCTCATAGCCATGTGCTGGGGTGAGACCTAAGACTACATGGAACCTTCCTGCCCCAGCTGCCTGGCAGTGCAGCAATTCCTTCCATCCAACAGAGGGAGCAGCTCCTCACTATCCCACCAACACGGGCCCTGGTGTGACTTGGCTTGTCTTCATTTTTGTTTGAAGTGTTTGATTTTTTAAAATTATACCTGTATTTTTTTTAACATAGGCAACCATATATTTGGAAAGAAAGCAGGTGGAATATAAAGAATAAGTAAATGTGTAAATAAGCAACTTACTATCAATTTAGCATCCTTTCCGCCACTCTTTTCAACAATTTTGCAAATTCTGAACTATGTAAGTCAAGGCAGGGAAGCAAATCTAGCAGTGAGTGTAATTCCTAGATCCTTTTCCAAAGGGAACAAAGAATAAGAAGAAACTTGGGGCTATTGCTACTCAGTGTAGAACAAGAGGATGTCCAAGTAGTGCTGCCTGGTGAATGCTAAAAAAGCATAAACATCAAGTCACTGAATAAGAATGACTGTGCCAGGAACAGAAAACCAAACATCACATGTTCTCATGTCCACGTGGGAGCTAAACTAAGGATAGGCAAAGACATATAGAATAGAGAAGACATAGACAATGGACATTGGAGACTCAGAAGAGGGAAAAGAAAGGGGTGGAGGGACACAATAAATCACCTATTGGTTACAATGCACGTAGGTGGGAGTGGTGGGTATGCTTAAAGCCCAGACCAAAAACTATAACTATTTGTATCCCTTAAAGCTATTGAAATAATAAATTAAAAAAAATTTTTTTTTTGAGTTGGAGTCTCACTCAGTCGCCCAGACTGGAGTGCAGTGGCCGCTCCCGGCCACCGCAGCCTCCACCTGCTGGGCTCCAGCGATCCTTCCGCCTCAGCCTTCCAAGTAGCCGGAATTACAGGCGCACGCTACCACGCCCGGCTAATTTTTTGATTTATTGTAGAGATGAGGTTTCGCTGCCTAGGCGGGTCTCGAACCCGCCGGCTCAGGCAATCCACTCACCTCAGCCTCCCAAAGGTGCGGGATTACAGGCTGAGCCACTGAGCCCGGCTAAATAAATTTTTAAAAAATGGGTTGCTTCATCTGGTACTTAGAAGTCAGGTCCCAAGCCACAGCCCCCTCTAAGCTTTTTCCCACATTAGCATTTTCTCTGGTCCTCTGACTTGATGAACGAGGACCTTTGTGTGAACACTGGTCTGAGGACTCTAGTCCTAGCCATTCTGTCCTTCTGACATACTCTCTCCATGTATCTCCATGTGACTGGTTCCTACTGGTCAGTAACAGCTCAGCTTCGGTTTGACTTTCTCAGAGAAGCTGACTCTGGCCACCCAACCAACTCCCTCTTACCACTCCAGCAAATTATCTTGAGCTATTTCCATTGTAATACTTATCAGTGCTTATTTTCTTACAGAGTTGATTGTTAATTGTACCTTCATCACTAAAATGCAAGCTCAGTGGCAACAGGGACCTCATTCATCATATTCACCACCACTTTCCAAGAGTCTACAATAGGGTCTAGCACACGACAAATACACAAGAAATAATTGTTAAATGAAGTTAAACAATATCAAAGAATACCCTGTATTCTTTTTTTTTTTTGAGTCTCACTCTGTAACCCAGGCTGGAGTGCAATGGCATGCTCACAGCTACCACAGCCTTGATGGGCTGGGCTCAGGGTCCTTCCTCCTCAACCTTCCAAGTAGCTGGAACCACAAGCAGGCACCACCATGTCTGACTAATTTTTTTTGTTTATTGTAGAGATGAGGTCTCGCCAAGTTACCCAGGCTAGTGTTGAGCAATCCTCTCGCCTCCACCTCCCAAAGTGCTGGGATTTAAGGTGTGAGCCACTGCGCTCAGCAGTGTACCTCATATTTTAAATCAAGAGTCTAATTTGCAAACTGGCCAAAACCCAATCAATGTTTAGTTAGCATTCAGTGTGTGCTGGGCCCATTTTTTAAACTAGAGGGAGGGGGTGAGGTGGCTACAGAGATGATTATGATTAGTCTCTAACATCAAGAAGTTTGTACACTGTTTAGAGAGCTAAGACATACACATCTAAAAATATAACTGAAATAATGTAGCCAGTGCTCAAGGACAAATAAAGGGTTCTGAAGGCAAAGGTATTGGAAGCTAAATACAAAGAAAGATTCATAGAAGTTTCAATCTCTGTCAAATCCACAACACATAAGTGGAAAAGAAAACTTCAGCCTCCCAATCTCCCTGGCTTCCTTAGTGCTTCCATGACCTTCACGCAACTTGGAGTTTGAGTGCTTGACTCACAACCTGGCACCTAAAGAAGAGACCAGGTTTGCTCAATGCTCTCTTTGAGAGCCTTGCTATGCTAGTTTACACATGCCATTTCAGCTACTCCTCACCACAACCCTGATTACAGGGAGGCATTATAATTCTCCTTTTAGATCGATAAAAATTGAGACTCTGGGGTGGGAACTGTTTCACCAGAAGGGACACAGTCAGTGGAGTCTGGTGTGCCCACCTCTGAAGGATCTTACTTTTTCCCAGTTCACACATCTGCCCTCTTGATACTTGTCCAAATTCGCACAATTAAGGATTCATCCTTAGGTCTGTTGGATGGCAAAATAGGTGTTCTTCTAAAACCTGGCAGACAGGAACAAGGACTGAGCCTACCATTTCTCTCTTTACCCAACTGTAGAATGAGAGTCCTTTAGAAGGCACGAGTGTTTAGTCAAAGGTGAAAAGAATGATGCTTAAAATGCACAAATGTACTACCTTGTAATTCATTTGGTGCTCCCACCCTTATTCCTGATGAAATTATTCCCTGGTGACAAACTCTTTAAAGAAATTCTCTCAACTCCTTTCTGCAGTGTGGAGTAATTGTATGTCATCAAAAGTCTAGGAATAGTCAAGATTGCAAAATTCTTGCTGTGCTCTTGGCAAAATCATTACTCACCAGCCAGTATTTAGAAATCAAAATGCTCCCCTTAAGTGCCATTAAACACAAATATTTATCAATACTGCGCTAGAATGCTGGGCTGACAAAGGTTAGGTGTTTGTGGGCGTGCATGTGTGTGCATAATTAGATTCAGGTTTCCAACAAAAGAAAGCTGGTTTACTAAAGTGTATGGCTTTCAGATACCCACCTACAGCAAATGGGGGATTGTGCTTGTTTATTTCTTAGAGAAATGTTCAGAGTCTCGGAAGTATTGCCTGAAGTGAGGCAGAGAATTTCTGTCTCTCAGCTCTTTGCAGGCATCGTGAAAGGTGCTGCCTATGATAAAAAACAAATGGCAAGACTAGCAGGAGAGTTACAAAGGGACGTGAAAAGGTAAGTAATGATTCAGGACTGCAACTGCGGATGAATAAACCATTGCTGAAAACTTCTACGTAGTTTGAAGAAAATGAGGCATTTCCTTTCTCTTTTATTTGCCCTACACGTGACTGCCTGAGTGAGCACCTTCTAAAACAGTTGAGCACATGTCTTACTTAGGTCAAGTTCTCTAGAAGCTGAACCTGAGATGAGATTATTGTTCCAGGGGTTTGCTGGGGGAAGTGCATTGGGGAGAAGTGAAGTAGGGGAAATACAGTAAGGCAGGGAAAAAAAATTCAGTAAGATCCAATCCCACAGGGGCACAGGTCATCCACAGTTAGTCCTGCCCTGAGGCAAATGAAGGAGTCTTTTGCACTCCCTTCCTTGACTGAGGACTAGCCCTGGGAAAGCTCCCATGCTTCAGAGAAGTGATACAGGCGTGACTGGTCAAGACTCCTAACAGCTGGGGATGGGTGCATGAGTAGCAAATGGTGCAGCATCAACCGCATCCACCTTAGTACGTGTTACTTCCTTTCGTACGTGTATGTATGTCCAAGTGGAACTGGGGACATCACCACTCATACTGCCAGTGGCTCCGCAGCCCTCAGAAGAAAGTCAATTTTCTAGCCTGATCGTCTATGGGTCCCAGACTAGCCCTCCAGTTGTAGCCCCAATCACCTCTTTTCGCACAGCCCAACCTTTCACAGTACAATTGATTGTTAGTTATTGACCAAAGATGCTGTGTTCTTTCACCTCCCTCTGACTTTATGACACTTAGGATCAATAAGAGTCAGAAAAGTACAGAAAACTAAAACCCATTCCAATCTATCTCTCAGTGTTATCGGCATTATTACCTGAAGCACAGTTTTAATGATCTTGGGTCCTTTTTAAAAGCCTCTCATGGTGTCTGACCTGAAGAACCAAGTACTAAATCCCTGGTGTGGAATGTCCTGGGCATGCTTTTCTGCCTTTGTTTCCCAGTTTGCCTAGCCCCAATTCAAATGCTACCTCCTACATGGAACCCTTCCTGGCCCACCCAAGTCTTCCCGTTTCTCCATTGCCCTGAGTTAATATCTTTCCTTAGCACTGGCCTTGTTCTGTGGTGTAGCATGGTCTGTTGAATAGGTACTTACCTCCACATCAGATTGTGACTTCCTGACAGTAATGTTCTTCACAGCACCTAACATCTCAGTGGATATGAAGCAGGTGCCAGTGAGGGCATGCTGAATGGAAGAAAATAATGCACCTTTAAGGAACAGGCTCCTGGAGAGTCCTCACAGACACGATGAGACTTCCACGAAGTCATTTAGGATGATGCTTATGCTAACATAACAACAACAACAACAGATGCTAAGACTTATTGAAAATTTGTTATATCAGAACCTGTATTTAACATTTTGCATGAATTAACTGATTTACCCTTATTAGGTAGGTACTATGTTATTGAAGTTTTATAGATGAGGAAACCATGCCATTGAGGTTATGTGACTTGTCTAAGAACACACAACCAGGAAGCAGGAGAGCCAGGACTTCAGAGCTAGCATCTAGGCCTCAACTCCACACCCTTAACCACTAAGTAATCAGAAAGGGGAAGATTACTGACATCCTCATACTTTGGAGTCATTCACCCAAGGGGCAGGCAATGTGATGGAACACAGTCATGGCACTTTTTGTGAGCCACAGTTAAAAAACCCACTGCGCATTCATCTCTTTTTCCCAAGGGAAATAGTTGGAATGAAAACAAAGAAAGTAGATTCTTGAAGTTGATTTTATGCTTATATAGTTATAGGTGTTTTTTATTTTGTTTTGTTTCCAGAAATCTCTGAATTGGAGTAGAAAGAGTACCCCTCTAGGTTCTGATTTCCTCATTAGTTAATTGGACTTTTACCTATTCTATTTTTCTCCAAATGCCTTTGTATAAATTTCCCACTCAGTTATAAGCTCCACAGAAGTGGAGATTGTATCCAACCCATTTGTCACTGTATTCCTAGATTCTAGCACAGTACCAGACACATAATAGGCCTCCATAAATACTCACTGACTGAATGAATCAAGAATGGTCCACTAAGGTAACCCAGTGTTCTCAAAGGCTGTTTCAGAGACCACACACTCCAGGATTATCTGGAGAGCTTATTAAAATGCAGATTCCTAGGCTCCAAGTGACTTCACTCATTGATGTTTGGAAACTACTGAGATAATTGCTATGCTCGTGTCTACAAATGACTCAAATTTAGCAATTTAATTAAATCAACTTCAGGTGAAGTTTCAATTATGATCTCATAGAAAATGGAGAGGAAATCCTCCTGTTTCGCTTTACTTTTCCTTTTATCATCTTCTCACTGGTCTCTACTTCCTCTTCCCTTCCTTCTCCTCCACGGTTATTTATAGTTTCTAGCTCAGGGCAAGGCCCAGGAGAACATATATGAATAAAATCCTCTCTTCTACCCTCAAGAATCTCAGTTTAACAGGAAAAAAGAAACAGTAATTTGCATTTTGATGTAATAAATTCTGAATACAAATAAGATAGGATGTTCCTTCCCTCCCTAATCAAAGTAAAGAGGGTAGTTGCTACTTTGTGTTGGGCTTCTTGCCCTTAAGTACCATCCTTGAAATGTTGAAGACCAAAGAAACTAAGGAGAAGAGTGTTTAAAATATTTTTAATCTTAAAGTGTGCTTACTCCTTTCTTTAATAATTTTCTTCCAATCCATAGATACCTTGTTTCCTTGAACTGAGAAAACACAGTACCAGACATATAATAGGCCTCCCAGAACCTGCTTTCCTGGGTTAAAAATTCTTCCTCCCAAACTATATCAATTTTACTTATTGATTTTTTATTTGCGCCCAACATAGTCACATGGTAGGCTCGTAAATACTGGTAAGCAAACACATTCAGATTGTAGTAAACAGTACTGATCAAGGATATGCCTTGAAACTTCATCTTCTACATGGTACTTTTTTCTTATTGTGAGTGGATTTTGACCATCTTGATTGCAAGTACACAGACAACATCTGATTTTTTTTCTATACACTAAATACTGATTTCTCAAACACTGTTTAGCAAAGTTGGGCGTAGTTTCATTAACTGAGCTTGTGCATGCACTAAGCACATTATATTGATCAATTAAATTTCACATAGTATCTCAAGAAGATCTTCTTATCCCCATTTATAGAATAGAAACCAAATGTTCAATTCTAAACCCAATTATTTTAAATGTTACCCAGGAGTTTTTGACTACAATGACCAAAAACTTTTTCTTTATGCCATTCTGCCTCTCACAAATATATGTCCTACTAAGAAAAAAATATAATGTGCACTCATTAGCTATTGTATTACTATTCTCTTTTAACATGTTGCCTCTCTTTCTCAGTACTCATCTTTGTATCCCTACACAGGGTCCAAGACACAACTGTACATATAGTCACCTTTGAGAAAATAGATATTGAACGACTGAATAAATAAAAAGAAGCAAATAACCTAGTTCAAACAAAGTCTTTGGAATCACTGAGGGCATCATTTTAATTGGGGAAGTGATCTGAGAAGGCTTCAGAGGGGAGGTATCCTTCAGTGGGGAGGATTTTCATAAGTAGTTAATGCTGGCAAAGAGCTTTCCAGGAAGATAAGCATAGGAGAAAAGCAAACAGATAGAGTTTGGCAGGTCGGGGGAAATGAGATTAAGTGTATGTGAAGCTTAAGGCATCCTGAGAAAGCCGATAGAAGATGCAATAGGAGAAAGATTTAGACCGTTTAGTCAAGGTACTTGATGTTTGGACTTAACCTTGGAAACCACGAAGAGCTATAGATTGTGCTTGAGGGGAATAGACATAACCTAGATTGTGCAGAAAGGGAAGGCAGCATCTTAAGATTTTTAAAAACAAATCTCAAAATTCATGCTGGACTCTGACACGTCGCCAAAATTTCCAAAAGTCAGCTTTTAGTTTCAGCTAGAGAAAATGACACGAGTTATACAATTCCAGGCAAAATAAAACATTTTCCAAAGGGTTATCACATTCCTTTCTCCCCAGCTGAATGAAGCACTGTGAATTTGTGAGCACATTCTGAAGAGCTCCGGAGGGCCTTGTCAGAGAGGTGTCGTATAAACCTCTTTGTCTTGGTGATATATTCCTGAGGATGTGTTTATGAGGAAAAAGTATTGCCTGGTGAGATTTTTCTAACAGGCTTCAAGGGGCCTGGAAGTCAATATGACAATTCAGTACTCACTGCCCACATCCACTTGCCAGGTAGGTGACTGGATGTGAGTCTGGAGTTATCAAGACTTCAGAGCAACAGCCATGCCCCTGCACTCACTGGGTTCCTTCTGGGGGTGGAAGATGAGAAAGGAGCAGTGGATTTTGACCATCTTAATTTCTGGAACACAAACAACATCTGATTCTTTTTCTGTAAACTAAAGTCCAATTGTTCAAACACTGTTTAGCAAAGTTGAGGTCTGTCTGTAGAGAACATTCGGTGTCAACTTCTTCCTCAGACCTCTGCTCCTCCCTTGGGGGGTGGACACTAGCCAAACCAGATCCTTAAAACCCACCAGGATGTGGTCTGCCAGTGTCCTCTCAAGGAGGGGGACAGAAGGAGCACTGACTCAGAGATCCTTGAACACAAACCCCTTGTGCCGGTGACAAGATGAAGGAGGGAGAACGCTACATCAGGTGAGGTCTGCAAAGCATAGGGGACCTGAGCAAATCTGACATAGTTGGCTTTCTCCCCATGTCTGCCCTGCCTATTAGCCACTTTTATACTTTGGAGAAGGCCAGAGTCTTCAGGCTCTTTCCTATCCCAAGTATTCTATCCTGCTTCCTGATCTCACACTGACACTGGGGACTAAACAGCTAAAATAAGTGCCCCTTAATCACCTCCCCTCCACCCCATACACACTGGCAATTACAAGGATGGCATACCTGGAAGTAGCTCATTTTAGGTATAAACAAGGGATACAGAAGACCCTTTCTATGATATTGGGGCCTTTTCTGCTCCCCCAGATCTTCCCATCTGTAGCACAGAGCATAGGAACAGAAGTCCTAATGCTTGGGTTCTAGTCCCAGTTCTGCCAGTAATGAACTATATGAATTTAGTCTTAGTTCGCTTGTGCCGCTGTAACACTCAAGACTGGGTAACTTATAAACAACAAAAATTTATTTCTCACTGTTGTAGAGGTTGGTAATTCCAAGACCAAGTCCAGTGTCTGGTGAGGGATTCTCTCTGCTTCCAAGATGGCACCTTGTTGCTGTGTCCTTACATGGCAGGGGAAAAGAAGGGATGAAGGGTCTAGCAAGTTGCCTCCAGTCCTTTTATAAGGCACAAACCTCATCCATGAGGGTGGGGCCCTCATGTCCAATCACATGCTTAAGGCCTTGCCTCTTAATACTGATGTCTCAGGGCTTAGTTTTCAACATGAATCTTAGAGGGGACACAAGCATTCAAGTTATAGCAGGCAAATTACTTGGGATCTCTAGGGCTTCGTTTTCTCATATTAAAATGGAAATGATGTCTTTCTTGTCCATCTTACAATGTGGAAATATTAAGTAGCTGAAAATGCTGCTGTGAAAATAACCTTACCTACAAGCAAGGCTTACTCAGCCCACGAGCCCTCCCACCTGGTCTTTTTCTAGGTTACTTTTTAGTATAGCCTCCGTACCTCTGAGCAGAGATCCTCTCATTTGCCTACTCATGTATTTTGTGTATTTTGTGTGGATTTCCACCACTTACAGAATAAAAGCTATGCTTCTTATCTGAATATACCAAGTTCTACACAAACTGATCCTGGTCTACCTTTACTTACTTCTTGGTGATAAGCAACACTACATAGTATCCATCAAGCAGGTTCTATGAGCTAAACACAGTTCTAAATGTTTCACATGCATTAACTCTTTGATCCTTACAAATGTTACTTAGGCATGATTAAGATTCCATTTTACAGACATGGAAAATGAGTTTGAAAAGCAAGAATCTAAGAATCTAATCTAAACTGTCTAAGAATCTTACAGTTATTTAGTGGTAAAGCTGAGATTCAAACTGAAGCCAAATCTTTTGCCAAATCAGGTACCTGTTTTCTTAGATATTTTCTGGGCTTGAGTCACGCTATGTAAAACATAATACCTCATACATGCATGCCCTGTTTGTCACCAACTCTATGTCTCTATTTATGCTATTATCTCCCCCCTGGTATGACCTCCTCTTATTTTACAACTGCCCCTATCCATCCTTTAGGACCTGACCCCACTGTGACCTCATTCAGGGAGCCTCTCCTGCCTACTCATGTATTTTGTGTATTTTGTGTGGATTTCCACCACTTACAGAATAAAAGCTATGCTTCTTATCTGAATATACCAAGTTCTACACAAACTGATCCTGGTCTACCTTTACTTACTTCTTGGTGATAAGCAACACTACATAGTATCCATCAAGCAGGTTCTATGAGCTAAACACAGTTCTAAATGTTTCACATGCATTAACTCTTTGATCCTTACAAATGTTACTTAGGCATGATTAAGATTCCATTTTACAGACATGGAAAATGAGTTTGAAAAGCAAGAATCTAAGAATCTAATCTAAACTGTCTAAGAATCTTACAGTTATTTAGTGGTAAAGCTGAGATTCAAACTGAAGCCAAATCTTTTGCCAAATCAGGTACCTGTTTTCTTAGATATTTTCTGGGCTTGAGTCACGCTATGTAAAACATAATACCTCATACATGCATGCCCTGTTTGTCACCAACTCTATGTCTCTATTTATGCTATTATCTCCCCCCTGGTATGACCTCCTCTTATTTTACAACTGCCCCTATCCATCCTTTAGGACCTGACCCCACTGTGACCTCATTCAGGGAGCCTCTCCTGCTTATCTCACTGAGAATAACTTGGACTCTCACTGAGAATAACTTGGACCCTCACCCCTGCTTTCTTGGTTCTTTCTGCCCTTTTACTTGCTAGGTGGTATTGTTACTAATATGTGTCTGGATATTGCATTAGATGGCAAGGCCTTTGAAGACAGTGATGTGTCTTCTCTATCCTCATACCTCCTAGAGTGTGCAGGACAGCACTGTGAACTCACATTCTCTTACAGCATAGTACTGATAGATTTCAAATCCCTCTCATGTTCATGTAGACTTTAATCTTCACAGAAGGCACAAGAGCCATTCAGGCAGGAGGAATTTCACTTCCATTTTTGTAGATGAAGGATCTAAAGCTCAGAAGGGAGAGGAGATGACCAGCCATGGAGATAACTGCAGGGACAAGCTGGAAAAAGATATTCTTGTTTCTCTATCCCTAATCTTTCTCCTCTACCAGTGTTTGGCCCCAGACCTCGTCCATGTGGCAGTAAGAGTTTGTTGACATTTCTCAGAGACCACATCATGTGGTGCAAAGAGTTAGGTAATGACAATAACTAACATTTGCTGAGCTCTTAGTGCATGCCAAGTACTGTTCTGAACATTTCACTGGCAGATCATTTAGTCCAAGCAACAGTCTTGTGAGGTGAGGTCCATTATTCTCATTAGCTGTTAAGGAAAACCACAGCCAGGCAGAATACAGAAGTTAAAGTGGTGAAGATATATTTTATATAAAGACTATTGCAGTAGGTGAAGAGAGATTCTACTATAGAATTGAGTTCAGTTCCAAATACAATCAGAACAAGTAGGAATTTATAGGCAAGGAGCAAGGGGCAAGGGGTATTGGTGGATGAAAAATTACTATGAGGAGACATAAAGTCTAGAGGGGTTCTGCCTGAACCAACCTAATGGAATTCTTGATGAAGGCAAGCTAGAGTGGTATCTCTCAGGGATAGTGGAAATTAGGAGTGTGATCAGATATCAGGTATAGAGGATAGGGAGCTCTTCAAATACTGACTTAGCAGGATTCTCGCTAAAACTAGACTGTACAATTACATTTTGTTCATGAGGAAAGTGTCACAGAGAGGTTTAGTAACCTGCCTGAGATCACACAATCATAACCAGTGGAGCCAGAATTTGAACACAGAGAGTCTGACTCTAAGATCCATACATGTAGGTAGACACCATGCTTTGCTGGCTCAAAAGACAACAGGTCTAGTTTTTGATGCTTATGTGCCCTTGAATGCATCAGGATCTTACAACCAATGTAGGACATCCCATGCAGTGTTCTGTATGTAGTAGGTACTTATTAAATGGTAGTCCTGAAAGTTGCTGAGAAGGATCCCACAGGAACCTAGATTGGCAAAGCCTTCCATGGCAATGAAAAAATTTGGCAAATGGAAATGCATAATTAGCTATTTATTTCCAGCTCACCTCCACCAAGTTCAGATAAAACATTAAGTGCATCACTCCAGTCATGAGAAAGAAGTAGGCGCGAGTCAAGGTTTGACATTGGATTTTAAAAGCTCTTAAATAATTACAGTGTTCAGAGTAAACAAGGCCTTCATGCTTCATTAGGCGATGTGTATTACGGCTCCATTAACACACTGCAGCGCTTTTCCATTTCCCATTTTTCCAAACACGCTGAGAAGGGAGCTGAAGTCATCAGTGTTAATTGATAGCTAACAGAAACAAACTTCCTAAAAGGGAAATGATTTTTAGATCCTAATTTGATTAATTATTAAAGTTCCTGGTAGCTATCTTGATGGGGTAACAGGAAACCAGATATTGTTAATATTTATTCATGTGAAGGCACAGCCTGGTTAGTCTCCACATGCCTGTACCTTTTAGTGTTTGTTCTTGAGTCTCTCATGGTAAAAGGAAAGCCAGAAACTCTCAGAGATCATTAAAAGTAAAGTGCTGTTCTCACTTCCATTTCCCAGAAAATCCAAGGTATGTCTTAGGTGAAATGATTGGAGAGAAAGAACTCACTTTTACTCCTGAACAATTCTCTCTCATCCTTCCCTAATGTGTCAACAATCCACCATACTCATTACTTTGGTTCACAGCAAAAATGCAGTTTTGAATTAATTAGGATGAGTGCTCATCTGAGATAATACTACTCATTAAGAACTTTATAGTAATTCGTGCATATGTAGGTGTAGATATAGATTGATAGGTGGAGGGATAGCATATTAGATAGATGATAGATAGATAGACGAATATAGATTGATTGATAGATACAGACAGACAGAGATAGACACAGGCTTAGACACTGACATAGACATCGTCATGGATTAATATTTCAACAAATGTATTTAGGCTGTTCTGAATATTGACTAAGGGTTGGAATCTAAAGCCAGATAACATTGACAATATATACATAACTCTTCTATGCCTTAGTTTCCACATCTATAAAATAGAGATTATAAAAACAATAGCCTTATATGATTATTGTGAGGTTGAATGAACAGGTTCTGGCATTAGTAAGTGCTTTGTTAGTATTTGCTGTTTTTATGATCATTTTCTGCTGTGTGTGCCAAGCCCTGCTATAGGAAAGACAGGGGTGAATCAGACCTGGGCCCTGCTCTCAGAAAGTTCGTCACCAGGTACATCAAGATATTTGCACAAATAGCAGTACAATTTAGAAAACAAAATGAGCCTTGGAGGAAAACATCAGAGAAGTGACAAAGGTTCAGAGGGAATGAGAAAACCTTTGAGAAGGGAGGAAGAGGGATGCTTTACAGAAAAGATCAGGAGGGTATTCTATGTAGAAGGAATAGTATGAACGTGTGCTTAGAAGGAACGGTGTGAAGAAGGAAGCATGAAGGGTTTCTACCAAGAGCAGTAATGCAGAGTACTATTACATTAACCTTTAGGAGTACTATTACATTAACCTTTAGGACCAAGCTGGGAGAGGGGCCAATCAATTTTGGAAAGTAGATGAGAAAGTTTGTTATGGGTCTACTGAAGTTCACAAGTGCCAGGAAGCATTCCACAAGACCACAGAGGTAAAATAGCCTCAGGCCACCAGCAGGAAACTGAATACAATCATTATTAGTAAAAGTAAGGCAGCCTGACAGCTAAAGAAAATGAGACTTACTCCCAGCTCTTCCTTTCACTAATCTAGGTGAGACCTTGGGCGATTTCCTGCCCTCTTGTGGAATGTATTTGCCTCAACTATAAAATGAGAGATAAGAGTAGATAACTTCCAGAAACCCTTTCAGTTTCTGCATTTTAGGACTCTACAGTTTTGCCACGAGCTGGGTTGCCTCCCTCTTTTCCCCTCATACCCACTCCCACATTTTTTTATCCCTCCAATTCCTTTACTTATACATTAGCTGATAGGATTCAAATAATAACTGACAAGAAATAATCCCAAAGTGAAACTATTAGTAATGGGTTAAACATTTTAAAAGCAGAGATAGAGATGGAAGCGGGGCTGCAGACAGGATGGGAACAATTTTGTGGCAAGGCCACCTTTTCAGAGCCTTCAGGACTTGATAGTGAATCTATTAAGTAGCTCAAGTCACTCTTTTTAATGAAGTGGTTCATTTGGACAAACACTTCAAGTTAAGAGGCAATGTTGCTGCAGCTAGAATTGGAGTGTTCTGCCAAGAATTAACACTGTCCTTTATCCTCCCCACTCTACGTGGAGTTGAATTATTTGAATTAGTGTTTAGCCAGTGCCATTTTGAGCCTTTCTGTTCCCCAAGTTTCTCAAGATTCTACCATGTCACTTCTATTGACATGATTAACTTCTCATTTGCTTTAATGGAATCTGTGGGCTTGAAGTTCATTTTGTTCCCTGGGATTTTTGCTTTCTGTTGGTAAGTTTTGGAGATTTGAATCATGAGTATAAATATATATTAGGCAATGATTACTAAGGGATAGTGGTTCTTGAACAAGATGGAACTTCTACCTCCAACTAGTTTAATAAACTAATAGATGATCAGGATTTGAAGAAGCACAAAGGTCACCGAGTCCTACCATTAAATGAGTCTTGTATATCCTTTTTTTTTTAAAACATACTAACAAGTCTGACCTCTGATTGAATGAATTCAAAGGCTGGGAACTGACTTCTTTCAAGTGCCCACTATGTGGCAATTATACAAGACATGTCATCTATCTGTTTACCTTCTTTTGAGTATGGTTCCATTTGCATTCATGAATTCTCTTTGGCCACAAATGGTTTTCCTGTGGCCCATCATATGACTGTCATTGACCTGCTCAGACCAAGTCTGGTCTCAGACAACACAACCTCAGAGAGTATACCTACATCTTAGTGAGGGGCAATATGCAACCAGAGACTGACCCTTAATCTGTTGACCAAAATGTAATGATACTTGTTGTGGTAAGCAGAAGAATAGCACCATCCCCCAAAAGATATTTGCATCCTAATTCATAGGTATTCCAGGCCTAGAGTACAGATTCTGTCTTCCTTAGAGAGTACCAAATAATTATCAGGCAATTTTTCTTCTTTGGTTTCTTTTACTAATTGCTCTAACTGATCACAAAAACAACTTTTACCTTATGTCAATCAGGGTCATCCTCCAGCATATTTTCTTGATAGGTAGGACCAATTATAAGCTTTTGTATACATATTAATTATATTTGAAATAAGTATCTTTGAAATATCTTACATGAATTTAGAAAAAGGTATAATTTCACTAGCAACATTCAGAAGTCATCTTCAAGTCAGTTATTTCCTGGAAACATTTTATACATAATGAATGTCATACACTTATGTTAAATTTCATACCAGAGAATATTTTCTGAAATTCTTCCCAGTTAGTTGAGCTGGTTCTTGTGGTCACTATCTTAGTACAGTTTTGAGCTTTAAAAGAAATCTATATGCATATACTTTTATCAATGAGGAACCTCAGAGTCACCCTTGATTCATTACTCTCCTTAAGGTCTTGTGTCTAATTGGTTTTGCCCCTCCATAACATTGATTTATTCTCTTACTAGGTCAGGCTTCCACCAACCATATCAGCTCTCCCTGCCACCAGGTCACCTTAAATCCAATCAGTGAGTGCTAGCTTTGACTTTGGAAGTGACCTCTTCATCTACTCTGACCTTTGCCTCATCCCAAACATGGACATTCACTCCTCTATCCATAATCCTTTAAGTGTTGCCACTTTTTCCCTCCATCACGCCCATCTATCCAACTGGTATATTATCAGTCCCCTGCCTAGCAAAACTTCTTTCCCATGATTTACTTTTCTACAGATTCTATCCAAAAGTACTCCCAAAGTCTGCCTGTGTTGAGTCTCACTCCAAGACTCACCCCCACCCAAATCTAACAGGAGGAGATGCCTAGAGGTTATGACTCTTATGTAATATGGAGCAATATAGACAAGTAGTGCCTTGAGGTCAAATACAGTAGATTTGAGTCCAGGCTCTGCAACATTCCCCTAAAGTCTCACCTGTAAAGGGATGATGATAATAATAACTATTCTACTATTCTGTAAGTCAAAATGTTATTACATTCCACATATAAGACCATGCCAATTTTTAAAAGATAATACATATTTCTTAAGGTTATTGTAAAGATTAAATGAGAGAATTGTTGTGTTGTTCTTGTTACATGTTTGATGTCTTTTTAACTATAGCATGTGAATTCTCAAATATGAAAATAAAAATGAACTGAAACTTTAGTATTCTGAAGCATATCCAAACAGCTGAGCACAAAACACCTCAGAGATTCAAGAAATGCTAATTCCTTGATGATTACCCCTATCAGATATCATCTGCTGCCAATTAGGTGCTAGAATAAATAGGATTCGAGGGCAGGTGATTATTCTGTGAGCTGAATAAGAGCAAAGTAGTGCAGCTACCGAGTTTCACACTAACAAATTCACGGAGTATAAAAGGGTCATTCTGATACTGAAGTGAAATTCACTTCAGTATGCCACTACACAGTACAAAAGAGAGATTATCTTACAGCTATATGAAAAGCTGTTTCTGCCACTAACTAATTTTTGACCTTGATTTCAAGATCTGTGCATGAAGAATGGGAGACAAGTCCCTCCCATTTAGTAAGTTCTTCTATTTTAGCCTATTCTAGTTCCTAATGCTGCAAGGACCATAAGAGAGGAAAAGAGAAAAAGGGATGAGAGAGAGGAAGAGGAGAGAGATAGGTGTAGCTTAGAGTTGAAAACTTTGCATAAAATTGAATTAAAGGCTCAAGCTTGTTTAATTGGGAAAGTAAGCAACTTAGTGAGAAACTATCTTCTGGGTCAGCTTAGAGATGCTCTAAGTCAGACTTTCAACTATAATTTCTGTCTCCCATAATCGCTAGCCTCATAATATACAGGAAACACCTACTCTAGCGTTACCTCATGAGAGAGGGACTAGCTTCAGAAGCTCCAAGTTCTTGGACCCCTTTCTAAATTGAAGCCATCAGGCTCCAGTTAGGCTCCTTGACTCCAGCTTGGACCAGTCTGTGAATCTGAGCCTGCAATCTCCCAGGATGCTTAGAGCAGGGCGAAGAGCGTTGTCCTCCCCTGACTCAGAAACACCTAAAGGAAGCTTCATGACTAAGGTCTCTGCTCCTGGTAGGAGCCTGAATCTCTCACAGACTTTTAGCCTAGTTCTGCTAAAACGATTTCCCACATCAGTCATAAGAAAGACTCATGCTGACGGATTGCTTCTAGTTCAAACTTTTTCTTCCCTTTAATGTCCACCTTTTTTCCTTGACGGAAAGATGTGCCTGGTGACATAGAACCTTTGAAACCCATTTTTTAAGGTCTAAGTTAGAACCAGCCCTTATTTCTCTGTATTGGACCTTTCCTGACCTCCAGAGCTGAGGGTTCTCTCCTATAGAAGACAAAGCCAGCCAAGGAGACTGAGTGACTCAGTGAACAACGTGAAGAATGACAGACATGAACAGGAAGGAGGGCAAGTTTGGGCAGCATGTGGCCCTAGTCCCACCTCTAGGCTGAACTTGTGATCAATTTGCAGTATTTATGTCCCACAGAAAAGAATCCCTAGTGTCACTGCAAGTTTCCACTTTTCCAATGTTTTTAGCCTGTTCTTTCATATCTACAAGGAAGGAATAAAATGAAGAGACCAGTCACTTAGGCCCTTTTCTTTAATGTTGTCATCAAAACTAAAAAAAATGCATCAAGATAATATTTCAACTAAGCTCATCCCAAATCAAACTAGGATGTGTCTATGGACTATGCTGATCTGTAGTGAAGCAAAAAGACATTTTGTTCTTGGCACAGGCTAAGACTGAAACAAAAAGCAAGAGAATAACCTACATGCCTAACTTCTAGGGCTGTATAGACTGTTTTTTCTGTCCACCCCTTTGCCAACAAACAAAAAAACAGTACCATGTGGCAGGGGTGCCCTGTGCTTGCTGTAACAAACGTACACAGACATGATGGTTTAAAGCAATACACAGGAGAAGCAGCAAGATGGCAATGGGGCAATCTGGTCTCTGAAGCCCTCTGCAAAGGAGATCTGCAGTGGGTCTCTGACTCTCACCCCAGGGGGCTGTGGACCCCAACATTGCAGCCTGCTCTTCATACGGAGCTCGGCCGTTGCCACCGCTGGGACATTGCAACGGACTGGACAGTCACTGTGGCACAAATGGTGCCGCTGCCACCACCGCTGCTGCTGCAGCCTCCATGACGGCCATAGCACATCACACCACCCGGGCCCAAGGTGATCCACATCAAATCCTGTCAGGGAAGATCTGCTGGGATCACTGCCACCTCTCCTGGGACCAAGACTGTCCTGCCCAACCGCCATAAGGCTCCCGTTGCCTGCCCTGAGGCAGGCAGCCATCTTGTTCCTGTCTGGCCCCACCCCCTCTGGGGCTAGCAGTTGAGATAGCACCACCTGCTGGCGATTCAAGGTAGCAACACCGAAACGGGAGAAACAAACTTGATAAAGACATAGACCAGAGCGCTGAACGGAGGGTAATCTGAACTGTCCTTCACAGCAGATCAGGGGCAACTACCCTAACTGCAAACTAATTTACAAGCTTGAAAAGAAAACGAAAACTAGAAATCAGACCTGAAAGAACATTGGACTTAAACGAAATGTCTCAGAGTGTGCTTCATTGATTCTATTAGTTTAATG
>NW_007246429.1:1058219-1059094 GCF_000164805.1 Carlito syrichta
CGCAGTGGGAAGTGGGTTCCACATTATCCACACACCTGTCAGCAAATACCAGGACCTGCAGACAGATTTTGAATCACAGCTCTCCCCTTAAGTAAATCTCAAAACTGCAAAAAGGACCACCTCCAACCTACAGTGCAACTCCAGAATTGAAGAAATTAAGAGGACATACAGAAGAATAGGAGATTGAACAAACAGAAGTAAAACCAATCCCTTTACCCCTGAATAACAGAATTAAAGAAGACGGTGACATGATGGGAAGGAAAAAGTAGGGAGGGGGAAAAACCATACAAATGAAGAAAAACCAAAAGAAGAATATAGGTCTCACACAGACCCCTGGAAAATCAGACACTGAGAAAACAGATTCTGGAACACAAACAATGAAGAGTCCCCAAAATGACTGGTTACATGCAACAAACCCAGACATCAAGACATTAATGGAGAGAATTTAAAAAATTGAGGAGAGACAAGAGGAAAATAGGAAGGAGCTGATGTCAGAAACGACAGCAATAAAGAATACTGTGATGGAAATGAACAACAGACTAATAAGCATGGAAAGCAGAATCAGCTAAGCAGAAGAAAGAATCTCAGAGCTCGAAGACCAAAACACAGAACTAACCCAAACTGTCAAAAGCATAGAAAAGAAGCTCAAAAAGACAGAACAAAACCTGCAAGAGATGAATGATCACTTCAAGAGACCAAACCTAAGAGTAATTGGGCTTCCTGAGGCAGAGAGAGAAACAGAAGCCACACTGCAACAAACATTTCATGAAATCATTCAAGAAAACTTCCCTCATCTCATTAAGGATGAAAAAATTCAAACACAAGAGATTCAGAGAACCCCTGCAAGACAACAAATGAGAAGACCAACTCCCAGA
>NW_007246429.1:1060699-1084549 GCF_000164805.1 Carlito syrichta
AAAAAAAAACAAATAAGCACAATCAGAAACACAAAAGATGAAGTCACATCTGACCCTGAAGAAATACAAAAGATCATTAGAGACTACTACATACACTTGTATGGAAACACACTTGAAAACCTTAAGGAAATGGAGTACTTTCTGACATCACACAACCTACCTAGGTTGGAACAAGAAGAAATTGAGACCCTAAATACACCAATAAGAATCAAGGTAATTGACTATGTAATAAGAAAACTTCCTACAAAAAAAAGCCCTGGTCCAGATGGCTTTCCAACTGAATTCTACAAGACATTCAAGGAGGAGCTGATACCAATCCTACTGAAGGTATTCCAGGCGATTGAAAAAGATGGAACTCTCCCCAAATCATTTTACGAAGCCAACATCACATTGATACCCAAGCCAGGTAAAGATCCAACAAAGAAAGAGTACTACAGGCCAATATCTTTGATGAACATAGATGCTAAAATTCTCAACAAGATCCTAGCAAATCGGATTCAGCAATACATCTCAAAAATCATCCACCATGACCAAGTAGGCTTCATTCCTGGGATGCAAGGCTGGTTCAACATTCGTAAAACCATAAATGTAATTAAATACATCAACGGATGTCAAAGCAAAAACCACATGATCATATCATTAGATGCAGAAAAAGCTTTTGATAAAATCCAGCACCCCTTCTTGATAAAAACCCTTGAACATCTAGGCATACGGGGAACATACCTCAAAATAGTAAAAGCCATCTAAGAGAAACCCACAGCGAGCATACTCCTAAATGGACAAAAATTAGAACCATTTTCCCTGAAAACTGGAACAAGACAAGGATGCTCACTCTCACCCCTCCTGTTCAACATAGTGTTGGAAGTCCTGGCTCGAGCAATCAGAGAAGAGAAGGCAATCAGGGGTATCCAAATAGGAAAAGAGGAAGTCAAGTTATCTCTCTTTGCAGATAATATGATTCTGTACCTTGAAAACCCAAGAGAATCTGTCAAAAACCTCCTTACACTGATAAAGGCCTTTGGAAAAGTCTCAGGATACAAAATAAATGTACAAAAGACAATCACATCTCTCTACACCAATAATAAACAAACAGAAACCCAAATAAAAAACACAATTCCATTCACAATAGCCACAAAAAAAAAAAAGAAATATCTTGGCATCTTCCTAACCAGAGATGTGAAAGACCTTTACAAGGAAAACTACAAAACACTGCTCAAAGAAATCAAAGTTGGCACAAACAAGTGGAAAAATATCCCATGCTCATGGATTGAAAGAATCAACATTGTGAAGATGTCCATCTTACCTAAGGCAATCTACAAATTCAATGCAATACCCATCAAATTACCAGCAACATTCTTCTCAGACCTAGAAAAACTACACAGGAATTCATATGGAAACACAAACGTCCAAGAATAGCCAGAACAATCCTCAGCAAAAAAAAGCAAAGCAGGTGGTATCACATTACCAGACTTCAAACTTTACTATAAAGCTACAATCATCAAAACAGCTTGGTATTGGTATAGGAACAGGCATGTAGATCAATGGAATAGAATTGAGATTCCAGAAACAAAACCTCAATTTCTCAACCAACTCATCTTCGACAAAGCCTCCACCATCTACCACTGGGGAGAGGAGAACCTATTCAATAAGGTGCTGGGAAAACTGGCTGACCACATGCAGAAGATTGAAACAGGACCCCTATCTATCCCCATGAACAAAGGTTAATTCCAAATGGATCAGAACCCTAAATGTAAAACCTCAAACCATAAGAACCTTAGAAAATGAAGGAAATACCCTCATGGAAATCGGAACTGGCATCCAATTCCTGAACAAAACCCGAAACCCACAGCTCATAAGAGAGAAGATAGACCGTCGGGATCTTATTAAACTGACAAGCTTCTGCAAAGCCAAAGAAACCATCAAGAGAGCAGGGAGACAGCCTACAGACTGGGAAAAAGTATTTGCCAACTCCAGGTCTGACAAAGGCTTAACATCCTAGATTTACAAGGAACTCAAACGTGCTGAAAAGAAAAAAACCAAACAACCCCATTATAAAATGGGCAAAAGATATGAACAGATACTTCACAAAGGAAGACATCTGAGCAGCCAACAAACACATGAAGAAATGTTCAACCTCACTAACATTCAGGGAGATGCAAATCAAAACCACACTGAGATAACACCTAACCCCAGTCAGAATGGCAATTATCAACAAGTCAAAAAATAACAGCTGTTGGAGAGGGTGTGGTGAAAAGGGAACACTTCTACACTGTTGGTGGGAGTGTAAACTAGTGAAACCTCTGTGGAAAGCAGTGTGGCAATTCCTAAAAGCTCTAAATATCAACCTCCCATATGACCCTGCAATCCCCCTACTGCGAATATATCCTGAAGAACACAAAGCACTTTATAAAAAAGATTCCTGCACACGCATGTTTAGCGCAGCGTTGTTCACAATAGCAAGAACCTGGAAACAGCCATGCTGCCCATCAAAAGAGGACTGGATTAAAAAATGTGCTACATATACACGATGGAATACTACGCAGCTATAGAAAAGAACAAAATCATGAATTTTGCAGCAACCTGGATGGAACTCGAGTCTATAATACTAGTGACCTCTCACAGAAACAAAGATCTGAGTATCACATGTTCTCACTCATATAATGGACCTTCAACATCCAATGCAATACTATACGAAAATGACTGACAGTACTGGGAAACTATGTTGGGGGGAGGGAGATGGGATTAACAGTAGCAAATATCTGTCTGGGAACGTGGAAACACCCCATATCAACAGGGTGCCTGAATGAAACGCAATTGTATACCTAACCCTTAACTGTACCCCACAACTTCTTAATAAAAAAAATAAATAATTTTTAAAAATGAAGTTTTTTCAATGAAGTTTTTCCTTCATTTGTCACCAAAAATTGGCAGATGATTCCACACATACAGTTTGCCACATATACAAATGCATCTAACACTCACACTCTTTTTTCTTTTATTTATGTATTTATGTATTTAACTATTTATGTATTTGAAGTAAGAAAATTACTTTTACAAAGAAAGGAGATTGCCAAAGTGCCTTGGAAGGAAGCTGAAAGAAAATCTTAGTTGTTCCCAGGGACGTTAAAGAGAAAACACAAATAGGTATGTTGGAAGTGTTTTGTATAATACATGACAGAATATGATGTGATAATTGGTGCTGATTCAGAGAACAAAGTGTAGTTGGACTCAAGCAAAGGCTAGAATATGCTCTTGAGTTCCCTTTGCACCAAAATACTACACTAGGCAATTAAGCTCAGGCATTAGAAGAAACACCTGTGTATTACCTACTTCTGAGCTTTGTTTAGGGCTATTTCCTAATTACCTCAGGAGGCTGAATTTAGATAAGAGACTCAAAAAACATAAGGAATGAAGATTGGCCTAAGAGTTAAAAACTCATACCATTTACTCTAACTGCAGCTTAAGGATTTGGATCATTTCACTCATGAAATTAATTTAGGAAAAGTTATAGTATTCATGTCTACACATTGCATTGTTTCACTGATGAAAATATGTGAAACCCCAAGCAATCATGCTGGGTCAGTTTTTTAAAAGAACACAGAAAATTCCTTCTCCAAGAAAAGTTGTGAGGAAAGTAGAGGATCCCTTATGGAAACATGGTTTGTATTCTTGAATGTTCCATTGACAATACGTTTGAGGAGAAGTACCAGTGGGCTAACTACTTCTGGGCTTAATTGAAGCTGTTTCCTAATTGCCTCAAGAGGCTGAATCTTGGTCAGCAGTAAAAAACTATGAAGAAATGATATTAATTTGGCCAAGAAGATGTAAGATTTTCTTTAACACATAGCCAAAAAATTAATAAACTAACCAGTTATCTCTGTATTTGCCACTGACAAGATGGATCCACTCACTGAAACAGTATGAATTACAGATGATTGATTTTAACACCACAATCATTTTTCTCTTATCTATCTATCTATCTATCTATCTATCTATCTATCTATCTATCTATCTATCTATCTATCTATCTACCTATTTAGTATTTGGAAGTAAGTACAACACTTTCACAGAGAAAGGAGATTGCCAAATTGCCTTTGACTGAAGCTGACTTACTTGTTCCCAGCAGCATTTAATTGAAAACACAAACATACATATTGTCAGATGCTAGTCATAGTAATCATGGAATGTGTGTGATAATTTTTGTCAGCTCAGGGAGTACATCATGATGGGACTCCAGCTATGTCAGAAAACCTGCTCTGGATTTCTTTTGCCTGAAGAGTGCTTTGCTGGGCAACAGAGATCATTATGCTTAAGGGGAAACACATCTGTGTTACCTTCTTCTGTGATTAATTGGGGCTGTTTCCTAATTAACTAGGGAAACTGAATCTAGGTCAAAGGTTAAACAGTGGAAATGAACAAAGATAGGCTGAAAGTTCCATGACTAGTTAAAAGTCAAGCCCTTTAACTGCAGCTTAAGGTTATTTATTTCATTCCTGAATTTATTAGACAAGCCCATAGTACTTAAGACTTCACATTGTATTGTTTCAGATATCAAAATATGTGAAACTCCAAACAAAAGTGCTAAGTCCATTTTTGTACAAGTACAAAGAGAAGGTCCTTCTTTCAATCCAAGTTATGAGAAGAAAACACAGTCCATTATGCTTTGTATCCTTGGGGTAGAGTGTTATGCTTACTTCATGGGGCTCTCAATAGGAAGCAATTTTAACAACAACAGTTAACACATAGTTTTTCTTCTGTCCCAGAAACATTACTCAGCATTAATCAGTGCATTCATTTGAAATGGGAAAGTCATCTATGAACTTCCATTGATGCTAACATGCTTAAGGCCTCCACATTATTTGTGTAGTTTCTCTCTAGATAAGAGTTTTGCAAGGCAAAAATCAGGATAATTTTACAGGATGGTGAGAAAAGAAAAAAACTTAGCTTTTCTTTATCTGAATACCAATATATGGTAGTTGGATCCACCCATTCAGTTTGAAATATAACCTATTGAGTCTAACACCACATTCTTTATTTGTTATAGTTTTGTTATTTGTTTATTTACTTATATATTTTGAAGAAAGACATCACTTTAAAAAAGGAAATTGCCAAATTATATTTGAAGCAAGCAGAAAGAAAACCTTAGATTTTCCCTGTCGAGTTAAAGGGAAAACAAAAATGTGCAGGTTGCTAGACTCTATGCATCATAAGTGATGGTATATTGAATGATCAATTGTGTCATTTCAGAGAACAAAGCATAGTGAGGCTCCAGCAAAGTATGAAACCTGCTCTGTAGTTCCCTTGTCAGAAGAGTGCTTAGCTGGGAAACATAATTAGGCTTAAGGATAACCAACTGCATGAAACCTATTTCTGGGCTTAATTGGAGGGGGATTCCTAATTGCCTCAAGAGACTGATACAGGCCAAAGTTTAAAAACTCAGAAGGAGAGGAGATAGGCTCAATGCTTCACAAGGTGTTAAAAACTTATGCTCTTCACATTATTTGTACCTCAAAGTCCAAGATAATTTCACTCCTGGAGTTAATTTATGCAAGACCAAATAGTTTCAGCCTACATATTGCATTGGATAAGGAACTGAAATATGTGAAACCAAAAAACAAGTTTGCTTGGTCAGTTTTTGTAAAAGTACACACAAAAATTCTTCACCCTAGGGAAGCTATAAGGAAAGAACACAGTCCCTAATGGAGAACATGCTTTGTATCCTGAGGTATTGAATGTTAGAATTATAAATGGGGTTCAAAGAAGAAGCATTTTTAGCAACTTGTAATTGAAAATGCAGTTTTTCTCTTTCTTTGCCACAGACGTTCCGCCCAGTGGTAAACAGTGCATTCAAGGAATGTGGCAAAGTTTCGTACAAACCTACATTGATGCTAATCAGCTGAAGACCTCCACATTATCTGTGTAGCTTTACTCTAGGTAAGAGTTTTGCATAACAGATCCTCGGATGTTTTTTTAAAGCACAGCAAACATAAAAATAATTAAACTAGCCAGGTTTTTTCTTCATTTGTTGCCAAGTGACAGCTGGATCCAGTCATTCCAGCAGTTTGCTGTGTAAGCAAATGAGCCTTACACCACACTTAATTCTTTTAATTATTTATTCATTTGTTTAACTATTTATGTATTTGGAAGTAAATAGATTACTTTTATTATAAAAGGAAAGTGCCAAATGGTCTTTGAAGGATGCTGAAAGAAAACTTTAGATGTTCTAAGTGATGTTAAAGATGAACTACAAATGTAAATGTTGAAAACTTTTACATAATACATAACAGAATGTGTGTGATAATTGGTGCCAGTTCAGAGAACACAGTATGGTAGGTCTCAAGCAAAGTAAAAAAATAGGCAAACCCATGTTATGTATAACTACACATTGAATTGTTTCATGGATGGAAATATGTGAAAACCCAAACAAACTTGCCAACTCAGAATAGTACCTTCTTTAAGTAATGCTGTGAAGAAAGTAGATATTCCCTTATGGAAACATGGTTTGTATACTAGAATGCTCTGCTGGAAATATATACTATTAGTATTAAGGAGAACCATCTGTGTGCTAACTACTTCTGGGTTTAATTACAGGTTGATTTCTAATTGCCCCAGGAGGCTGAGTCTTGGTTAAAGGTAAAAGACTCTGAAGGAATGAGACTAGTTTGGCCAAAA
Source organism: Carlito syrichta (assembly GCF_000164805.1). Taxonomy (NCBI): domain Eukaryota; kingdom Metazoa; phylum Chordata; class Mammalia; order Primates; family Tarsiidae; genus Carlito; species Carlito syrichta. The sequence goes on from NW_007246429.1 coordinate 1,067,372, forward strand.
ACTATCAGAGTTCTTTAAAGTGTAGCTAGGAAAAGAAAATTAATAAACTAACCAGATTTTCCTGTATTTGCCACTGATTGGAAAGATCCATCCATAGAAACAGTATGAATTACAAGCCACTGAGCCTAACAGCACACTCATTTTTCCCTTATCTATTTATTTATCTATTTATGTATCTGGAAGTAACTACACCATTTTCACAAAGAATGGAGATTGCCAAATTTCCTTTGACAGAAGCTGGAGGAAAGTCTTAGATGTTTCCAGTGGCATTTAATTGAAAACACAAATGTACATGTTGGCAGACACTGAGTGTAGTAATGGAAAACGGTGTGTTCATTTTTGTCAGCTCAGGGAATACAGCATGGTGGGATTCTAGATAAGTCAGAAAACCTGCTGTGGTTTTCTCTTGACCAAAGAGCACTTTGTTGTACAATGGAGATAATTAGGCTTAAGAGGATACACCTGCATGCTACCTTTCTCTGTGTTTAATTGGAGACTGTGAAATATCTAATAAAATATCTTAAATGGTTATAATAGCTTGCTTGACAAGTAATTCCATTTTGTTAAAATCCTTCATCTTAGCTGTCTGCCTGACCTAAAAATGGCCCATGTACATGTGATTTTTGTAACATTCCCATGAACACAAACCCACAGCCTTGTTCCCCTGAGCTGTTCACGCTGACTGTTCTTGCTGACCATTTGAAAACTCCCTAGTTACACGTTCCGTGTAATTGTATGCCTTGTTAACTGAAATCCAAGAGATTGTTCCTTTTGTTTTTAGTTTCTTGCACTCTCACCCCCTGCTATGTAGCCCACTTGTGGATTTTGCCTTTATAATCTTGCTGATTCCACTCAGTATCAAGGGCTTTCTTGGTGTGAGCCTATTCTTAACCACGTGCTATTAAAGGACTCAAAATTTGAACCCGGTGTGCTGGTGATTTTCCTTTCTCATGGTTCAGTAATAACATTTGGAGGCCCCAGCGAGAATGTTGCCAACCTTAGGAGGTGGCTTCACTCCAGTTCTCCCCAGTTTGATGAAAAAGTTATAGGAGAGGTACCCCCTGAATCATTCCAGGACCCCATAAACTCTCATCTGACTCAGAGGGAGAAGGAATGACCACTGATTTCCTCTCACCTCAAAAACTCCTGAGTCCATCTGCATTCTCCTAGAAGGTAAGAATTTGTTCTGTTTACCAGTAAAAATCTGTTTTGTTCTGTTTGTGGCCACAATTCTGTGTAAGAAAGTCATGACCTGATGAGGCTGCTCTTTGGACACTATTCATTAGGCCAAAATGTTGACTGAATAGAATCCTCTGGTTTTTTGCCCTGAGGTTGTTCCAGGGATCCATAACTTTTCTGACTTGTCCAGACATGCCCTGCCTGTCACTATGTTTTAACTGTGCATCTTAACGGTTTGCTTGTTGTTTGCTCATTGTTTGTTATAGGTTCACAGAATTCATGACCTGTCAGCTCTCTGGACTGTATATTAAAAAATGTCTCTGTTATATTTACTGAGGACTATGGTGTCTGCCTTTCAAAAGGTGAACTCTGGATCCTCTATAAAATAAATTGATCTGCATTTAATGTTAGTTAACCCTCTACAGAGTCTTTGAATGTTCATGTTAGTCTGTTTAAAAGGTCGTTGCAGGGACCCCTGATCATCCTGATCAGTTTCCCTATATCAACCAATGGTTAAATTTAGTCCCAAACCCCCTCCATGGGTAAAACTATGTGCTCTTAAAACTCAGAACCCTTCCCGTAAACCACACTATACAGAAACAGAGCTTCTAACTTAAAAATAGAGTGCTGTATGCAAAAAACCCCAGCTAACTCTTCAAGAAAAACTTGTTTTACCTGTTTCTCAAGAGAATGAAATCTTGCCAAAATCTGCCATAGGTTTTAACCTCCCTGGCAAAATCAATCATGTGCACTCATCGTCCCACCTGATATGATTGCCAACAGCTCCTTTTTAACCCTATTTACTTCTGAAAAGCCAGAACACATTACAGCTGAGGCTAAAAAGTCTGTACTGGCCTCAGCAGCGAGAATAAAGGAAAAAAGTTAGGAAATGTTAAAGGAGGTTTTTACCCCCTCTTGCCCAGACTGGGACCCCAACACCTCAGCAGGGTCCAGGGCATTAAAAACTTATCACCAGATTCTATTAGCTGACTTAAAGGGAGCAGTCCAAAAACCTGTTAATCTTTCCAAAACTACTGAGATTATTCAGGGTCCCAAGGAGTCACTGGGGGTGTTTCTTGAACATCTTCAGGAGACATTCTGTACCTATACAGAATACCCCATTTAACCCCTCAGCACCCAAGAATGCTTGGGTTATCAATTTGGCTTTTGTGGCTCAGGTGGCTCCTGACATCTGGAGAAAGTTACAGAGGCTTGAAAGTTTCACAGGAATAAACATTTCTCAGCTACTCAAGGTAGCTCAGAAGGTTTTTAATAACCAATATAAGAAACAGAAACAAGAAAACAAGAAAAGGCACAGAGCAACAAAATAGCAAACAGAAGTACTAGTTGCTGCCATCCAGACCTCCCAACCTGACTCAAAGCCGACATGTAAAACTAAGAGAGAAACTAAAAAAGGACTAAAGGAAACTGGATGCATCCAGTTAGCCAAGAATCAATGTGAATATTATAAAAAGCTGGGTCACTGGGTAAAAAAAATTGCCCTCACTGCTCAAAGACAGAGGACCCAAAGTCAGTTTTGGTCCTACCCTCCACTGGTGACCCTCTGGTCATGCCAACCTATTTTTGCTTTTGAATAAACAGATCCTGACTTGGGGGACACCAGCCAGCTAACTTGGACCCAGGTACCACAAAGTTTCAAGAACTCCCCAACCCTTTTCAAGAAAGCTTGTAAACAGGATTTGTCAGGGTTCCATGCCTTACACCAAAATGTACTTTACTCCAGTATGTAAATCATCTCTTACTTGTGACTGCAAACTTGGACACTTATTTAAAAGGTACTAAGGCTCTGTTACAGCTCCTCCAAGACTTGGGCTACCGTATGTCAGCAAAAAAGGCACAGCTCTACTCAACTGAAGTTTCCTGCCTGGAATACTGGCTAAAAAGGGGCAAGCAAGCCCTAACTTCAGCCCGGAAAAATGCCATTCTTCAAATTCCCATGCCAACCACAAAGAAACAGGCGGGAGAATTCCTGGGGGCAGCAAGATATTGCCAGCTGTGGATCCCAGGATTTGCTGAAATTGCCAAGTCTCTGTACACAGTCACTGCAGGGAATCAGCCCCTGAAATAGACTGCTACTAAGGAACAAGTATTCCAGCAGTTAAAAATGGCTCTTATTCAAGCCCCAGCTTTAGCTCTCCCAAATGTTACAAAGTCTTTTTATTTGTTTGTTCATGAACAGCAGGCAATCGTGAAAGGGGTTCTTACCCAGATCTTAGAACCCTGGAAACAACCTATGACTTACTTGTCAGAAAGGCTGGTTCCAGTGGCTTCTGACTAGCCATACTGTTTTTGAGCCATCACTGATACTGCAATACTGGTTAAGAAGGCAGACAAACTGACTTTTGGTCAAAACTTGGTCTTAACAGTTCCCCACACTGTAAAGACACTGCTCTGGGAAGCCTCTGGCCACTGGATGTCAAGCACAAATTTTAGCCCTTCTAGAGGCTCTATGGCTCCCCAAAGAAATAACCATCATACATTGCAAGAGACACCAGAAATCAAACACTCCAGAGGTGACAGGACTAAATTAACTGAGATGCTAAACCAGTATTACTACATTCAAAACTTAAAAAGCCTCACTCCCACAATCACTGCACTGTGTCCAGCTTATGTGCAAGTAAATGCCAAACAAGAACCAAGACCACCAAATGGTATCAGGGCCTGGGTACTAAGCCCTGGAGAAACATGGGAAGGGGACTTTACTGAGGTAAAAACCCCTCATGCTGGTTATCAATACCTGCTGGTTTTTATAAACACTTTTTCAGGTTGAATGGAAATCTTTGCCACAAAAAATAAAACCACACTTACAGTTACAAGGTTTTGTTAACTAAAATTATTCCTAAGTCTGGGCTTTCCCTCTCTATTGGCTCTAATAATAGTCCTACCTTTACCTTGTCCATAGTATAGTTGGCTAATAAAGCACTAAACATTAACTGGAAATTACATTGTGCTTACCAACCACAACTCTGAACAGGTAAAATGCAAGAACCAGACTTTAAAATCTACTTTAACCAAATTAATAATAAAAGCCAGTAAAAAAAATAGGTAAACATTTTACCTTTAACTCTTCTTTGGACCTGTGGTTACAGAATCTCATCCTAGAAAAAATTACTAATCAATCTTTGTTAAAAATATCTTCAGTCCCTCCAGCAGGTTCAGGCTACTGTCCACTCTGTTATCCATGTTGTTTTGCCCACTCCATCTTCCACACCTTGTACTAACTCCTACTTGAAAGATACCCTTTATCATCATCACCACTCCAACAGCCCTCAAAATTGACAGAATACTGGCCTGAATTCACTACACATGGGTCCAGAAAGCCATGGAAACTAACATAACTCCATCAGTTCACTCCATCAATTGTGCTGCAGTGGCCAGGGACCCTAAATAACTGGAACCCCGGTTCCCATTTATCCTCTTCTTCCTCAGTTTGCTTATAAAACTTTGTATATTAAACTGGATTATTAACTTTGTAAAACTACAAATCAATTCTGTAAAATTTATGCATGTAAGCACTTATTATAATTCCATACCCATAACCAATGAGTCAATGAATTGATTCATGTACAACTAAAAGAGGGGAATGAAATATCTAATAAAATATCTAAAATGGTTATAATAGCTTGCTTGACATAAGTAACTCCATTTTGTTAAAATCCTCCATCTTAGCTGTCTGCCTAACCTAAAAATGAATGACCCCCCTAGTGTATACGTGTGATTATTGTAATGTTCCCATGACCATAGACCCCACAGCCTTGTTCCCCTGAGCTGTTCACGTTGACCATTCTTGCTGACCATTTGAAAACTCCCTAGTCACAAGTTCTGTGTAATTGTATGCCTTGTAAACTGAAATCCAAGAGATTGTTCCTTTTCTTTTCAGTTCCTTGCACCCTCATCCCCTATGTAGCCCACTTATGGATTTTGCCTTTATAAACTTCTTGCTGACTCCACTCAGTATTGACAGCTTTCTTGGCATGAGCCTATTCTTAACTACGTGCTATTAAAGAATAGAAGTTTGAACCTGGTGTGCTGGTATTTTTCATTTCTTATGGTTCGGCTATAACAACTGTTTCCAAGTTACCTCAGTAAACTGAATCTAGGTAGAAGGTCAAAGAGTCAGAATGAATGAAGATAAGCTGAAGTCTCCATGAATAATTAAAAACTTAAGCCCATTAACTTCAGCTTAAGGCTATAGTTTATTTCATTCCTGAATTAAATTAGGAAAGATCATAGTATTTATGACTACACATTGCATTGTTTAAAAGATTGAAATACCAAATGTGAAACACCAAACAAAGTCACTAAGTCCATTTTTCTGGAAGTAAAAAGAGATACATATTTCTGGGCTTAATCAGAGGCTGATTCCTAATTACCTCAGTAGGCTGATCTAGGTCAAAGTTTAAAATCTGAGAAGAGGAGATAGACTCAAGGCTTTATGAAGGGTTTAAAACACCTGCCCTTTACTCTAGCTGCAGCTTTAAGCCCAAGATAATTTCACTCCCAAAATTAATTTAGGCAAGCCCAAATAATTTAAGACTACACATTGCATTGTTGAAGGAATTATAATATATGAAAACCCAAACAATGTTGCTAGGTCAGTTTTTGTAAAAGGACACACAAAAAATTCTCCCTAGAATGAGGAAAGAACACAGTCACTTATGGAAACATGGTTTCTATTCTGGGAGAGAGAATGTTAAAATAATATCATGGAGGTTGACACAAGGAAGCACTTTAGCAACATGTAATTTAAAAGATAGTTTTTCTCTTCTTTCCTCAAAGACAAGTTGCCCAGTCATAGACACTGCATTCATCAGAATGTGGCAAAGTTCTGTACAAACCTACGTTGATGCTAATTATCTGAATTCTCCATGTTATCTGTGTAGCTTCACTCTAGGTAAGAGTTTGGTATAGCAGATATTCTGATTACTTTAAAGCATAGTAAGAAGAAAAATAAATAAACTAACCAGGTTTTCCTTTATTTGTCATCAACAAGTGGCAGATGGACCCACCCATTCATACAGTTTGTCATATAAAGAAATGAGCTTAACACCACACTCTTTTGTCTTTTACATTTATTTTTAAATTTGCTCGTTATTTATTTATTTAGCTATTTGTGCCTTTGGAAGTCAGGAAATTACTTTTACAAGTAAAGAAGATTGCCAAATTCCCTTGGAAGGAAACTGAAGGAAAACCTCAGATGTTCCAAGTGCCATTAAAGAGAAAACACAAATGTACATGTTGGATGTCTTTTGATGTAATACATAATGGAATGTGGTGTGATAATTGGTGCCAGTTTTGAGAACAAAGCATGGTTGGACTCAAGCAAATTCTAATACATGTTCTTGAATTTCCATGCCACAAAAGTACTACAGTAGGCAATTGAGCTCATTAGGTTTAGAAGAAATGCTTGCATTAAACTACTCTTGGGCTTAGTTGGAGGCTGTACCTAATTACCTCAGGAGGTTGAATCTAGGTCGAAGGTGCAAAAGGCAGAAGAAATGAAGATTGGTTCAAGCCTCCATGAAGAGTTAAAAACTTATGCCCTTTACTCTCACTGCAGCTTAAGAATTTAGATTATTTCATTATGGAATTAATTTAGGTAAACCCATAGTATTTATGACTATATATTGTATTGTTTCATGGATGGAAATATGTGAAAACCCAAACAAACTTGTTAGCTCAAATTTTTAAAAGCACACAGAAAAGTTACTTCTCCAAGAAAAGCTGTAAGGAAAGAAAAGTGTCCCTCATGGAAACATGGTTTGTATACTAGAATGCTCCACTGGCAATATATATTATTAGCATTAAGGAGAAATACCTGTGTGTTTACTTCTGGGCTTTATTGTTTGCTGTTTTCTAATTGCCTCAAGAATCTGAGTTTTAGTCAAAGGTGAAAAACTCTCAAGGAATGAGACCAGTTTGACCAAGAAGATACCAGAGTCTCTTTAAAGTATAGCCAAAAAAACAAAATTAATAAACCTACCAGATTTTTCTGCTTGTCACTGACAGGATAGATCCACCCACTGAAACAGTATAAATTACAGACTATTGAGTCTAACAACACACTCATAGTTCCCTTATCTATTTATTTATCTATTTATGTATTTAGAGGTAGGTACAACACTTTCATAAAAAATTAAGATTGCCAAATTGCCTTTGACTGAAGTTGGAAGAAAGCCTTAGATGTTCCCAGTGGCATTTATGTGAAAACACAAATGTACATGTTGGCACTCACTATCAAGTGACATTAAAGAGAAAATACAAACGTACATGTTGGATGCCTTTTGATGTAATACATAATGGAATACGGTGTGATCATTTTATTATCACAGGGAATACAGCCTGGTAAGACTCCAGATAAGTCAGAAAACCTGCTCTAGATTTCTCTTGCCTGAGGAATGCTTTTATGGGCAATAGAAATAATTAAACTTAAAGGGAAATATCTGTATATTACTTCCATCTGTGCTTAATTGGAGGCTGTTTTCTAATTATCTAAGGGAAATGAATCTAGATCAAAGGTCAAAGAGTCAGAAAGAAAGAAGATAGGTTGAAGGCTCCATGAATAGATAAAAACTCAAACCATTTAACTGCAACTTAAGAATCTAGTTTACCTCTTTCCTGAATTGAATTAGGCAAGCCCATAGTATTTAAGACTACACACTGCATTTTTTCAGAAATCAAAATATATGAAATCTTAAAGTCACTAAGTCCATTTTTTACAAGTACAAAGAGAAGGTCCTTCTTTCTATGCAAGTTAAGAGGAGAGAACACAGTTAATTATGGACATTGCTTCGTATCCTTGGGGCTAGAATATTCTGATTATATCATGAGGTTTACAATAGGAAGCAATTCTAGCAACAAGCAAATAAATATGTAGTGCTTCTCTTCTTGTCCCCAAAATGTGTTGTCCGGTGTTAACTAGTGCATTTTTTTTTTTTGAGAATGGGAAAGTTGTTTACAAACCTATGTTGATTCTAACATGCTTAAGACCTCCACATTTTCTGTGTACCTTCTCTAGATAAGAGTTTTGCAAGCAGATATCAGGATAGTTTAACAAGATAGTGAGAAAAAAAACTAACCAAGCTTTTCTTCATTTGAAAACTGACAGGTGGCAGGTAGGTACTCCCATTAAATTTGAAGTATAGCCTATTGAGTCAACAGCACACTTATTTATTTATTTAAAAGTAGTACAACACTTTACCAAAGAAAGGTGCTTGCTAAATTGCCTCTGTAGCTAGCTGAGAGAAAACCTTAGATGTTCCAACTGATGTTAAAGAGAAAACACAAAAATGAAGATTGCAAAACTCTATGCATAATAAATGACAGAATGTTGTGTGATCAATTGTGTCAGTTCAGAGAACAAAGTGTAGTGGGAATCTGGCAAGGCCTGGAACATTTTCTGGAGTTCTCTTGTCAGAAGAGTGCTTTGCTGGGCAACAGGGATTTTTAGACTTTAAAGAGAAACACCTGCGTACTACCTATTTCTGGGCTGAATTGAAGGCTGCTTCCTAATTATCTTAGGAGGCTGATCTAGGTCAAAAGTTAAAAATCAGAAGGAGAGGTGATAGGCTCAAGGCTGCATGAAGAGTTAAAAACTCATGGCCTTTACTCTAACTGCAGCTTAAAGGGCAAGATATTTTCACTCCTGGAATAAATTTAGGCAAGTCCAAATAATTTAAAACTACACATTGCAATGTTTAAGGATTTGGAGTATGCATAACACCAAACAACATTGCCAGGTCAGGTTTTGTAAAAATACAAAAAAATTTCTCTCAAAGGAAGCAATGAGGAGAGAACACATTCCCTTATAGAAACTTTCTTTGTATCCTGGGCAGTAGAATGGTAAAATTATTTCATACGGTTCATAAATGGAAGCACTTTTAGCAACATGTAATTTAAAATGTTTTTCTCTTCCTTTCCTAGAGACATGTTGCCCAGTGTTAAACTGTTCATTAGAATGTGGCAAAGCTGATCCCCTACCCAATAGAGGGGAAAGGCTGGGCCAGCTTTGCAGAGTGGATCAACCCAACACTGAGCCCCAACCCAGCATTTAACACAGGAGTAAGCTGAAGCTCTTAAGATTAGTTAGAGGGAGACTAGAACAAGTCCTGGGTAGTTTGGACCCTCATTCCAGGGATTTTTCTAGTATGAAAGGGGTGAGAGTTAGATGCGGAAGATGGCGACCAAGACAGTCAGACTATGCGAATCCCTGTGTGAGAGTGAGTGAGTGTACGGAAAATTTTGTGTGTATGCTGGTGAGTGGGTACGTGAGTGACTGACTGAGTGAGGGCTAAGAAGCTAGAGGCCAGGACTCTCCTGGTGCAGTGGCTGGTGCCACAACATCTGGGCTTGGACCCTAGCGATTCCTCGGATGCAGAAGTCAGGCACCATTTTCTTTCTTTCTTTTTTTTTAAATCAACATACCCTCCCTGGCAAGAAAGTGCTGGGAGAGACTAAGTGGGGCTTGTAAGTGAGTAGCCAGGCCGCTTGTGCAACAGCAGGTGCTGCAGCTTCTCTACTTTGTCCCTGGCTCCTCCCGGGTTGCAAAAGTGGAGCACCATTGTTTTTTCAAATTGGACAGAAGTTTTCCTTTGGAAAAGCGGCAGGGAGATACTATTGCCCCAGGTGGGCCTTCACCATTGAAGCAAGAGAGAGACTGCTCTGGGCTTTGCCTCATCACTTCAGCACCTTGCAAGGCACTGGAAGGGGCTGCAGATGGAGTTCAGAGACCAGTTCCCACTGAAGAGGACAAGAGAGGCACCCCACCACCATATTGAAAGTCGGGCAGGAAATTGCTCCAACTTACTCATCACAGACCAACAGATCTGATCTCTGTGACTGGCGGATCAACTACTCAGGACTTGATCATGGCCCAAAGGGAATATCCTGAGAGCACAAACTTCAGAGGGACCTCACAAGTGCTGAGTTCCCGGTGCTCCACCCCCTACCCTGATCCAGCCATGGGACAAAGGGTGTGACCAGAAAAGGAGAAGGAAGAACTCCAAAGAGATCAGTGGTGAGTCCGGGGCTGACCCAAACCCCCTCCTCCCCAGTAATCCTCTGAACATCAGACCCACACAGCTGGGCCACGACTGAGAAGGAAAATCCCAGGCGGAGCCTAGACGTCAGACGCAATAGGAAAGCTCCATTCCAGGATAGGCCTGGCTGTGGCACCCCAGGGAGAGTACATACCTGGGGAAGAGACAGTCCTATACCTCCCCACCATAGATCTCCCTGACCATAGGAGCGTGGAAGAGGAGGCCTGCAGCCCCACCCACCTCCACTGTCTCACCTCCTTCCCTGTTCATTCCCTGAGGAGAGAGTGAGAGGTGACTCTGCAGGAGAGACCTGATTAGAAGAACAATTACAGAGCCTGCCACAAGAGGGCAGGATTTTATTTGTTTGTTTGTTTTAAATTTTCAATTATTTTTTAATTAAAAAAATTTGTTTGACTGTTTGCTTGTTAGTACATCTATTTAAAAAATATTTTTCCTTTGTGCATGAATGTGTATGTGAGGGATTGATCTGCACTCTACCCCCAAAAACATTTTTAAAATTTTTCTTTTCTTTTTCTGTTTCTTCTTTTGTCATTTTCTGTTTTTGTGTGTATGTGAATGATTGAGTGTTCATCTTTCAATTTTGTTGTGGTTGTTGGTTTTTGTTGTTTTGTTCTTCTGGGTCTTTTTTATATTCATTTTTTATAGTTTAAGAGGAATATAAATAGATATGTTAGGATCTGACCTGAATCCTCCTTTATTCCCCCTCTGGTCTTTCTGTTTTTCTTCTCTGTTCACTTTGTGCTAGGTATGTGTGTGTGTGTTTAGTTTTCTTGAGGGTCTTTTTGTTGCTGATTGTTATGTTTTGCTTTGTTGTTATTCCAGTTGGTTTTGGAGTGTGTGTGTGTGTGTGTGTGTGTGTGTGTGTGTGTGTATTCAATTGTTTTGAATTGGTTTCTGCTTTGCACTCATCATATAGCGTGGTAGTTGGGAGTGGTCTCAGGGAACACATACCACAGTAAGTGAACATTTTAATTTGCAAGTGGTATTTGATTCCTAGTGCCCCATCTCCCACTTTATTCAAATATTGAAAGCTACAAGAGACAGCAAAGCTTCCCATCCACCATTCTATTTCAAAATAGAACAAATCCAGAGCCCTGATCAGGGAAGAATAGAGGTCTGAGCAAACATCAGAAGGGTAAGCCTCTCCTGCTGACATTGATAACAGAACTGAAGAGAAAAACAAGAGATCTGTCACAAATGAGAAAAAGCCAAAGGAATACCTCAGGCAATTTCAAGTGTACCAAAGACAAAACTCCTGAAAAGCCAGACCTTGGTGCCCAAACAATGAAAGTCACTAAAGACTGTCCCCTAAATATGACAGGGATTAGGTAATGGTTGAAAAGAGTGAATAGGACTCAAGAAAGACAAGATACAACAATGAAAGAACTGGTAACAGAGATTTTGGCCATACAAATTTCACCCAGGAAATAAATAACAAGATTGAAAGTATGGAAAGCACAATTAATCTAGCTGAAGAAAGAATCTCAGAACTTGAAGACCAGAATGTGGAATTCACCCAATCTGTAAAAAACATAGAAAGAAGACTCAGAAAGAAAGAGCAAAGGCTACAACAGATGTGTGATTATATCAAGAGCCCAAAACTATGCCTGATTGGTATCCCAGAAGAAAAAGAGCAAATGGAGAACACCTTGGAGCAAATATTCCAGGGAGCAATTCAAGATAATTTTCTCCATCTCACCAGAGATGTGACCAGCCAAACACAAGAGATACAGAGAACCCCCACAAGACAGCAAATGAGATTTGCTAGACAAATAGCAATTCACCTACACAAATGAGACACAAATGAAAAAAATGAAATACCTTGGCATCTTCCTAACCAGAGAAGTGAAAAACATTTGCAATAAGAACTACAAAACACTTCTCAAAGAAATCCAAGAAGACACAAACAAATGGAAAAACATTCCGTGCTCATGAATAGGAAGAGTCAACATTGTTAAGATGTCCATCCTACCAAAGGCAATCTACAGATTCAACACAATACCCATTAAATTACCAACATCATGCTTTTCAGACCTGGAAATGACAATATAGAAATTCATATGGAAACATAAATGACCATGAATAGCAAAAACAATCCTTAGCAAAAGTAACAAAACAGGAGGTATCACATTTCAGACTTCAAACTTTACTATAAGCCTACGGTAATCAAGACAGCCTGGTATTGGTACAAGAATAGGCATATAGACCAATGGAACAGTATAGAGATTCCACAATCAAAGCCTCAATTTCTCAACCCACTCATCTTTCACATAGCCTCCAGCAACAACCACTGGGGAAAGAAGACCCTATTCAGTAAATGGTGCTGGGAAAACTGGTTGATCATATGCAGAAGATTGAAATAGGACCCCTACCTATCGCCATACACAAAAAATTAACTCTAAGTGGATCAAAGACATAAACGTAAAACCTCAAACTATAAGAATCTTAGAAAATGCGGGAGACACCCTTACAGAAATTAGAACTGGCAACCAACTAATACCTGATTAAAACCCTAACTGCCCATGCCATAATAAATAAGACAGATGAGTGGGACCTCATCAAATTGATGAACTTCTGCAAAGCAAAAAAAACCCATCAAGAGAGCAGGGAGACAGCCCACAGAATGGGAAAAAAAATATTTGCCAACTGTATATCTGACAAGATCTGACGTCTAGAATCTACAAGGAAATCAAACGTGCCAAAAAGGAAAAAAAAAAAACCCAAAAAACCAAAACCCAAACAGTCCCATTAAAAAGTGGGCAAAAGATATGAATAGACACTTCTCAAAAGAAGATATATAGGACACCAACATACATGAAAAGTGCTCAGTCTCACTAATCATCAGAGAAATGCAAGCCAAGACCACATTGAGATACCATCCAATCCCAGCAAGAATAACCATCATTAATAAAACAAACAGATGCTGGTGAGGATGCAGAAAAAAAGGAATGCATACTAGTGCAACCTCTTTGAAAGAATTGTGGTGATTTCTGAAAGAACTAGAAATTGACCTTACATGAGTCAGCATTCCCACATTGGGAATACACCAAGAGGAACTCAAATCATTCTACAGAAAAGATACCTGCACCCACATGTTTGTTGCAGCTATATTCATAATAGCAAAAATATGGCACCAACCATACTTCCCATTGAAGCTGGATTGTATTTTAAAATGTGGTACATATACACAATGGAATATTATGCAGCCACGAAGATGGACAAACATATGAACTTTGTGGCAACTTGGATGGATTAAAGTCTATCTTACTCAGTGATCTATCACAGAAAAAAAGAACAGAATACCATATGTTCTCACTCATAAGCGGACCTTGAACAATTTTCATAATACTATAAGAAAGGGGTTGGCAGTAGTGGGAAACTGCCAGGGGAGAGGGCATGATATTGGCAGTTGAGGGGAAACTACCAGGGGAGGGAGGGGCACACCTTAACAACAAGGGTACCTGTACAATGAATGCTTGTATACTTAACTGAATTGTACCCCACATCTTTAAAATAAAAAATAAAATAAATAAAATAAAACAAGTTTTCTATTAAAATATAGTTAGACCATGAAGATATTAGATTTTCTTAAAAGCATAGCCGAAAAAATTTTAACACACTAAAAATATTTTTCTGCATTTGCCACTGACAGGTTAGATTGACCCATTGAAACTATGAATTATAGACTACTGCGTCTAAATACCATACTCATTTTTCCCTTTTCATTTCTTTTTTTCAGGCAAATCTATAGTATTTACAACTATGCATTGCACTGTTTCATGGATGGATACATGTGAAACATCAAACAAACTTGCTAGGTCAATTTTTTAAAGTACACAGAAAAGTTCCCTCTCCAAGAAAAGCTGTGAAAAAAGAAGAGAGTTCCTTATGAAAACATGATTTGTATACTAGAATGCTCTACAGGTAATATATATCATTAGTATAAAGGAGAAACACCTGTGTGCTAACTACTTCTGGGCTTTATTGGATGCTGTTTCCTAATTGCTTCATGAGACTTCGTCTTGGTCAAAGGGGAAAAACTCTGAAGGAATGAGACTAGTTTGGCCAAGAAGATACAGACTCTCTTTACATCATAGCCAGAAAAGAAAATTAATCTAACCAGATTGTCCAACATTTGCCACTGACAGGATGGATCCACCCTTGAAACCATATGAATTACAGACTACTGAGTCTAGCACCACACTCATATTTTCCTTGTCTACTTATTTATTATTTATGTATTTGGAAGTACAAAATTCAAAAAGAATAGAGATTGACAAATTTTTTGGATTGAAGCTGGAAGAAAACATCAGATGTATTCTGTGGTGTTTAAGTGAAAACATAAACATACATGGTGGCACATGCTAGGTATAGTAATCATTTGATCATTTTTTCTTTTTTTTAATTAATCAGTATTTTTTATTATGGTTTTGTGGGGTACAGTTAAGGTTTGGTGTACAATTACGTTTCATTCAGGCACCCTGTTGATAAGAGGTGTTTTCCCATCCCCCGACAGATATTTGCTACTGTTAATCCCATCCCCCTCCCCCCCATAGTTTCCCAGTACCGTCAGTCATTTTCTTATAGTATTGCATTGGAGGTTCAAGGTCCATTATATGAGTGAGAACATGTGATATTCAGATCTTTGTTTCTGTGAGAGGTTACTCAGTATTATAGACTCTAGTTCCATCCAGGTTGCAGCGAAATTCATGATTTTGTTCTTTTTTATGGCTGCGTAGTATTCCATCGTGTATATGTACACATTTTTTTAATCCAGTCCTCTTTTGATGGGCAGCATGGTTGTTTCCAGGTTCTTGCTATTGTGAACAACGCTGCGATAAACATACGTGTGCAGGTATCTTTTTTATAGAGTGATTTGTGTTCTTCAGGGTATATTCCCAGTAGGGGGATTGCAGGGTCATATGGAAGGTCAATTTTTAGAGCTTTTAAGAATTGCCACACTGCTTTCCACAGAGGTTGCACTAGTTTACACTCCCACCAACAGTGTAGAAGTGTTCCCTTTTCACCACACCCTCTCCAGCAGCTGTTATCTTTTGAGTTGTTGATAATTGCCATTCTGACTGGAGTTAGGTGGTATCTCAGTGTGGTTTTGATTTGCATCTCCCTGATGATTAGTGAGGTTGAGCATTTCTTCATGTGTTTGTTGGCTGCTCGAATGTCTTCTTTTGTGAAGTGTCTGTTCATATCTTTTGCCCATTTTATAATGGGGTTGTTTGTTTTCTTCTTTTCAGTATGTTTCAGTTCCCTGTAGATCCAGGATGTTAAGCCTTTGTCAGACCTAGAGTTGGCAAATACTTTTTCCCAGTCTGTAGGCTGTCTCCCTGCTCTCTTGATGGTTTCTTTGGCTTTGCAGAAGCTTGTCAGTTTAATAAGGTCCCATTTGTCTATCTTCTCTCTTAAGTCCTGTGGGTTTTGGGTTTTGTTCAGGAATTGGATGCCAGTTCTGATTTCCATGAGAGTATTTCCTTCCTTTTCTAAGGTTCTTATGGTTTGAGGTTTTACATTTAGGGCTCTGATCCATTTGGAGTTAACCTTTGTGCATGGGGATAGATAGGGGTCCTGTTTGAATCTTCTGCATGTGGTCAGCCAATTTTCCCAGCACCATTTACTGAATAGGTTCTCCTATCCCCATTGGTAGGTGGTGGGGGCTTTGTCGAAGATGAGTTGGTTGAGAAATTGAGATTTTGCTTCTGGAATCTCAATTCTGTTCCATTGATCTATATGCCTGTTCCTGTACCAATACCAAGCTGTTTTGATGATTGTAGCTTTATAGTAAAGTTTGAAGTGTGGTATTGTGATACCACCTGCTTTGTTTTTTTTTGCTGAGGGTTGTTCTGGCCATTCTTGGACGTTTGTGTTTCCATATGAATTCCTGTGTTGTTTTTTCTAGGTCTGAGAAGAATGTTGTTGGTAATTTAATGGGTATTGCATTGAATTTGTAGATTGCCTTAGGTAAGATGGACATCTTCACAATGTTGATTCTTCCAAACCATGAGCATGGGATATTTTTCCACTTGTTCATGTCAGCTTTGATTTCTTTGAGCAGTGTTTTGTAATTTTCATTGTAAAGGTCTTTCACGTTTCTGGTTAGGAAGATGCCAAGATATTTTTATTTTTTTTGTGGCTATTGTGAATGGAATTGTGTTTTTTATTTGGGTTTCTGTTTGTTTATTATTGGTGTAGAGAAATGCAATTGTCTTTTGTACATTTATTTTGTATCCTGAGACTTTGCCAAAGGCTTTTATCAATGTAAGGAGGACTTTGACAGATTCTCTTGGGTTTTCAAGGTACACCATCATATCATCTGCATAGAGAGATAACTTGACTTCCTCTTTTCCTATTTGAATACCTCTGATTGCCTCCTCTTCTCTGACTGCTCTAGCAAGGACTTCCAATACTATGTTGAACAGGAGGGGAGAAAGTGGGCATCCTTGTCTAGTTCTAGTTTTCAGGGGAATTGGTTCCAATTTTTGTACATTTAGGAGTATGCTGGCTGTGGGTTTCTCATAGATGGTTTTACTATTTTGAGGTATGTTCCCCATATGCCTAGATTTTTGAGGGTTTTTATCAAGAAGGGGTGCTGGATTTTATCAAAAGCTTTTTCTGCATCTAGTGATATGATCATGTGGTTTTTGTTTTGACATCTGTTGATGGATTTAATTACATTTATGGTTTTACGAATGTTGAACCAGCCTTGCATGCCAGGAATGAAAACTACTTGGTCATGGTGGATGATTTTTGAGATGTATTGCTGAATCCGGTTTGCTAGGATCTTGTTGAGAATTTTAGCATCTATGTTTATCAAAGATATTGGCCTGTAGTTCTCTTTCTTTGTTGGATCTTTACCTGGCTTGGGTATCAATGTGATGTTGGCTTCGTAAAATGATTTGGGGAGAGG
>NW_007246430.1:0-13408 GCF_000164805.1 Carlito syrichta
GGGGCGAGAGTCAGAGACCCACTGCAGATCTCCCTTGCAGAGGGCTTCAGACACCGGGTTACCAGGTCGCCATCTTGCCGCCGGATCTCTCGTCTGAGTTTTTGATGTCTGGACTGATTCCTAGGCAGAAAACTAGAGATATTACAACACTATTACCTTACATACTAGGCATTGACACACTCGGAGTTGACTTAAAATCTAATATACATGCAAGGATATTTGAAGTATGTTGTAAGATATTTTTAACATTTACATTTTAAAATTTGTATGAATTAGGTTGTACTATTTAGGGAATTTAACCACATTCCAATGTACAGGGACTGAGTCTTGCTCATAAGAAAAGTGATTTTGAAACTTCAATATATTCTCATATTTTCAAATAAATTGATATATATATTCTCATATTCTCAAATAAATTGGCTGATATATATATAACATATATTGTATATATTGTATATGCAATATAAATAACATATATTGTAGGATGACTAAAGCTAATTAGCATATACATTACCTCACATGCATACCAATTTTTTTTTTTATGGGAACACTAAAATCTGTTCTCTCAGTAACAGTCAAGTATACAATACATTCGTTTAGCTACACAGTATTTGTCCCTTATCTCCGATTTTCTGTGGTTTCAGTTACTTGTGGTCAATTGTGTTCCAATATTATGTAGAACATACTAGAAATAAGCAAATTTTATTGTTAGATGAAAAATTGGAAGGTGGTTCTGACAAATTTCTTAGGGAGAGAATAAGGCAGTTAGCTATAGGAGCTAGGTTTTTCTGAGGAGTCATAGGCCTGGTGCTAGGCTAGACCTATGGGGATTGATTCAGAAGAGCAGACAGCATGAGGAAGGTCATTCTTGACAGTGGGAGTGGAGTCTACAAAGGTTTAAAAATATAAATGTGGGTCGGGCTCGGTGGCTCAGCCTGTAATCCCAGCACTTTGGGAGGCTGAGGTGAGTGGATTGCCTGAGCACACGGGTTCAAGACCCGCCTGGGCAACTTGGCGAGACCTTGTCTCTACACTAAATCAAAAACTAGCCAGGCATGGTAGCACATGCCTATAATTCTGGCTACTTGGAAGTCTGAGGCCGAAGGATTGCAGGAGTCCAACAGGTAGAGGCTGCGGTGGCCAGGAGCGTGCCACTGCACTCCAGTCTGGGCAACTCCAACTAAAAAATATATGTGTGTGTGTGTGTGTGTGTGTGTGTGTGTGTGTGTGTGTGTGTGTTTGATATTTTCAAGATAATTGAAACCAATTTATAGACTCCTTTCAGTAGGGAATATTTTATTTGTATCCTTAATTCCTAGAACAGGATATAGAATAAGTAAGCACTCAGTAACTGTTTAGTAAATCAATACAAACTTTTTTTAGGAGGGTAAAGATTTAGATGGAGGCTAGTAAAAATGGTGCTAAATAAATGTTGGAAGCTATATTGTAAAGAACCTGGAATGTCAGAGTAAGTATCATGGACATGGACATTCTCTTATAAGCAAAGAACCACTAACTAATATAATAACACCTTTCCTAGAAAAGCTGCATTTGACCAAGACTCGATTACAGGAGATCCAGTATTGTCTAACTTAAGTTTAAAATTAGTTCATTTAGCTCATATTTAGTGAACAGATACTCTTCGCCACACTCTAAGCTGGACCTGAGAGATAGAGAGATCAGACATAATCTTACCCTCAAAGAGCTCATGGTTTAGTGGAAAAGCAGTCATATAAACAAAAATTACAATGTAATATGAAAAATACAATAATTCGAGAGAAAAACTGCTCAAGGTTGGAAGTGGAAAGACAATTCCAACAGAGAGAATGCTATGTGCAAAAACATGTAAGTATTTACAAATATGTGATTCTTGGGGGTTTATAAACAGTCAAAAATTCTAGTTGGAGCAAAATGAAATGTCAGCCTGAATTATATATATATATATATATATCCTTCCTCATACTGTCTGCTTCTCTGAATCTATCCCCATAGGTATAGCACCAGACCTATGACCCCTCAGAGAAATCTAACTCCTCTGAGCTCCTATAGCTAACTGCTTTAATCTCTCCTTAAGAAATTTGTCAGAATCACCTCCTAATTTCTCATCTGTCTAACAATAAAATTTGTTTATTTCTAGAATGTTCCACATAATATTTTTGGAACATGATTGATCACAAGTAACTAAAACTACAGAAAACCAGAGATAAGGGGCAAATACTGTGTAGCTAAACCAGTGTATTGTATGCTTGAATATTACTGAGAGAATAGATTTTAGGTGTTCTCATCACAAAAAATTGGTATGTATGTGAGGTAATGTATATGTTAATTAGCTTGATTTAGTCATCCTGCAATGTATACACAGATGAAAACATCATGTTGTACTCCATAAATACATGCAATTTTTATTTGTCAGCTAAAGAAATAATTAACATTTTTAAAAATGTTAACAATAAAAAAGAAATTTATTATCATTTTGTTATCATCCAAATTCTGCACATTTTGCTTCTCAAATATCCTTATATCCATTCACTCTCCTTCCCTACTACCCACAATTTTACTTCAGACTCTCCCATCTCTTGTTTGAATTATTTAGGAGTCTTTTAATAACTAGTCTGTCTGATTCTAGTCTTGTACCCATCTTCTAAACAGGATGAAACGTGACTTTTGCCTAAACCAAAACCATAAACTAAGACAAAAGAACAGTGGAAAGCAGAGAGACCAATGGAGCAAAACTAAGTTTTTACAACTCAGATTTCTTGTACAGTCTTATCCCTGAGGACCCATAGAGAGTACAACAAAGATCTTCATTCATTAAACAGTAGTTACTAAGAAGTAGTGCTACTTCCTGCCCTGCATGCTACCTTCTAGACACACCTGCCTATAGCCACCACCCAGACATGGTATACCTTCACAAGTTTTGCACTCGCTATTCACTTGGCCTTGCATTCCCTTATTTCTCATTCATTCCCTGCCAAACTCCTGCTGTTCTATCAAGTATGAACTCATTATCAGCTCCTCCAAGAAGTCTTCCAGCATATTCATCAACCTGCGTTGAGTGTGTGCTAAGATTTGAATGTCTGTCATCTCGAAAACTCATGCTGAAATTTAATTACCATTGTATCAATATTAAGAAGTGGGACCTTTAAGAGGTAATTAGGCCATGTGAGCACAACCTTCATAGGTAGAACTGGTGACATTATAAAAGGAGAAGTTTAATCTTCTCTTGATCTCCTCTCACCTTCTACCATGTGGTGATGCATCCAGAAGACCCTCACAAGATGCTGTTACCTTAATATTGAACTTTCCAGCCTCCAGAACTGTAAGCCAATACATTTCTGTTGGTTGAAAATTATCCAGTCTCAGATATTCTATTACAGCAACACAAAACAGACTATGACAGTATACCTGCTCTTATTACTTTGTGTTAAGATTATTTGTTTGTCTTTCTGTACTATTAATGTGTAAGAGGATCAAGGACACAGATATTGTTCATCTCCCTCTCTCCTGCCTAACTCAAATGACTAGTGACTGCTCTTTAACAAAGATTCTTCTTGTTTCTTCAGTGGGTTTTCAGAGATGAGGTTGTGGCCAGAAATTGGAATTTTAGAAATTTCCATTGGTCTCTCTGTCTTATGTTGTTCTCAAAGTCTTTCTTATTGGTTTATATTCTTGGGTTAGCACCTTATAAGCAGATATTGAGAAGGCACAAAGCTAGCAGTTTCCTGCTAAGGAACTGTAAATTCCTGCTGAGTCTCTTCCTTGCATAGTATTTCTTTTTTCACGTTAAAATATTGCACAAATCACCAAAGAAGTGACAATAATTTCTACCCTCTTTCTCAAGGAACTGAGCATAACCTTAATGATCATTCATAATTAGGAATTGGTTTATTTAAGAGGTAACTGTGTAGAGGAAACAAAAACTGATTAGCCCACACAAATGATGTTTGTAGATAGACCAAAGGCAATTGAGTCTAATGGATAGAACGTTAGTAGATCCTGATTCTGTGTGACCTTGTGCATAATGTACCTGGCTAAGCCAATTTACTCACATAAAATGGAGTCCATAATATAGTCCTCATGCAGTAGTTGTGAGGATTAAAAGAAATTATGTGGAACAAGTCACTTAGCCTCTCTATATCTGTTTTGTTTGTTTGTTTTTTACTGAAACTTGGAACAGTAGTACCTGGTCTATTTTAAATATTAAATAAACCCAGTGTGTGAACATCATTAGAAATGGGGGGGGGAAACATTAAGTAAATATAAGATATACTGTTTTACCATTCAGCAGGCTTAAAATTAACCTGAAAACAAGAACCTGTCTGAGCGTTTCTAAGAAAGACTAAAAACACATGTCTACAAATACTATTTACAGTGACATTTCATAAGTGGTCTGCTTTTTCTAATAATTCTCACAAGATTTCTGAATTTCGATAAGCTATATTTTTGCTTACATTTCAAATATTCTTAAAGCCTTTTCCCCAAGGTTCAAACTTATATTTTGTTTTTTTGGTTCTCATCGCAGAATTAAATGCTATCATAGCTTACTGGGTAATAACTCAAGTACATGCCACCACAACTTGCCCAAATTGTGCAGAAAAGAGTGGAAAATTTCAAGTGTTTCTTCCGGATAGTTTCCATAAGATAGAGAATACAGCTAATAATTTTCTTTTGAGAGTTCACTGGAAGGCTGGAGTTTGTTTGTTTATTTAGAGTCGGAGTCTCGCTCTATCACTGCCAAGAGTGCAGTGGCATGCTCTCGGCTACCGCAGCCTCCACCTGCTGGGCTTAGGTGTTCCTTCTGCCTCAGCCTTCCAAGTAGCAGGAACCACAGGTGCGCCACCACGCCTGATTAATTTTTTGTTTTATTGTAGATATGAGGTCTCACCAAGTTACCTAGGCTGGTCTTGAATCCTAGACTCAGGCAATCCTCTCGCTTCCTCCCAAAGTACTGAGATTACAGGCCTGAGCCAGCCTGGCCTGCGTCACTGTAAAATAGGAAAACCATGATTTTAACTTAGTAAAGTTTTGTGTATTGAAAAGCTTGACTTCCTGTATAAAGCCAATCCCTTTACCCCAAAGTACTGAGAAAGGAATGATGGATAGCTTTTGATAGCTTTTTCTAGTGGATTGAGAGAATGGAAAAAAGTAAGGCATATATTTTTCTAATCCAATCTGCCTTCCACCTCCACTCCCCCATGAACCTCTTATTTTTCTCATACTCTGATATCCCACTCTGGGTGCCTGAGACCCCTTCAGCCATGGACTTCTATCTTCTGCCCCACTTAATGGCTTTTGGCTTGAATTGTTCAGAAAAAAAAAGGAAAGAAGAGTAAAAAGCTCACCATACATTTTTATTTGCTTCCATTTTCTCTGCCTGCCTTAGATTGGATTGATAATTTTTTCTGCTCCTGTTGTGGAAGTCACAGTTCCTATTTATAATCTTGCAATTGTAATTTTAAATTTGTAACATATATTCTTAACCACCTTTTTTTTTTTTTTTAAACAAAGTCTAAAATTATTGAATACCTTTATCCTCTTCCTGGGGGCAAGGCAGATATATTAGCTCGCCTAAATAAACTATCGTCTGAACTACACCCCCTTCCTTTCCTGAGAATTTCAGTTAAATATTATGTTTTAAAAATACAGGATAAGTTATTGTTTTTATTTGTAAATACAGTTAATTTTGACAGCATATTTTACCATTTTTTTCTTGCCTTTGTATGACTTAGGCGATCCTCTCACCTTGTCCTCCCAAAGTGCTGGGATTACAGGATTGAGCCACCGTGCCCAGCCTATTAGTACTTTCAATGAAGTTATGTGGTGATAAATTTTTTAGTCATTGTGCATCTGAAAAATGTAGCTATGTTTCCCTAACTCTTGAATGATTGCTTAGGCAATTTTCTTTTCTTACATTGCAGTATTGCTTTCTGGAATCTATTATTACTTATGAGAGTTCTGCTATTGACCTAGTTGTAATATATGTGAGAAATGTGTCTTTCTGTATGTTATCATTTAAGAGTTTTTCTTAATTTTCTTAAATTAGTCTTGATATTCTGTAATTTCATTTCTCTTTTGTCCTCAAGTTTCAAGGGAACAGTCTACTTCTAAGTGGTCATTCTCTGTCACACTCCTATATTTACCCTATGTTGCACCCTTACTTATCTTCTGATACCTCACTATACTTCCTCAATCCACTGCTGCCACTTCTTTTTTTGAGTTGGAGTCTTACTCTGTCACCCCCAGGCTGGAGTGCAGTGGCACACTCATGGCCACACCAGCGTCAACTTGCTAAACTCTGGCTATCCTTCTGCCTCAGCCTTCCAAGTAGCCAGAACTACAGGTGTGTGCTACCACGCCTGGCTAATTTTTTTATTATTATTATTTGTTGTAGAGATGAGGTCTCGCCAAGTTGCCCAGGCTGGTCTTGAACCCGCAGGCTCAGGCAATCCACTCGCCTCGGCCTCCCAAAGTACTGGGATTATAAATTGAGCCACCAAACCCAGCCAGTGCTACCACTTCTAAATTCCCCCCTCCTTAATTTTCATCTGTTACAATCCTTGAGCCTTATGGTGCAGCTTAAATTTCACATTCACCAAAAACTCTTCTCTAATCATATAAATGAGAATGAATCTCTCCTTCTCTCAAACATCATTAGCATGCTTTATAGATCCAGCATATTTAACATATTTACTCTACATAGCTTTTTCTTACAAATATAGAAGAGCATAGTAGAAAAACTATAGACTTTGGTAGTAAACAAGCCAGAGTTCAGGTCTCCATTCCCTACTTACTAGATGTGGTGATTTAGGGGAACTTAATTAATCTCACTAAGTTCAATTCGGATGAGAGATGAAATACTACCTGTTGTGTACAATGTACACTGTTCAGCGATGGCTACCACCAAAAGCCCAGAGTTTGCCATTATGCAATGTATCTGTGTAACACAATTGCACTTGCACCCCGTAAGTCTATTAAAAATAAATTTATTAAACTTTAAAAATTTAAATAATGTCTTCCTTGGAAAATAAGCCCAAACTACCACATCTTCTTAGTTGCCTGAAATATATCAGTTCACATTAACACAGATAACCCAGAGTTCTTGTTCTTACCCTGTCTAGAACTGTAAAACGCACCCCAAGATATTTTCAGAAGTTCTTAAAAGGGTGTCTCCCATGTGCTTTCAAACCAGTCTGTCAGCTTACAGACCCTATGTGGCTTCTGACATGTTTCTCCTTTTTGTCTCTAATACCCACAAGTAAATGTTCTCTAATCAAAGTATATGAAGGTTCCTAATTATCTCATTGTGGATATGACACCTATTCATTTATTTATTTACTTAATAGATATTTATTGAACACATACTAGGCATTACACACTGTACTGGAAGCTGGGAATACATCTGTAAAAAAATAAAATCTCTGCTGTCATGGATAGAAGAGAGGTTGAATACGTATAGTAAATAAGGAAATTATTATTATGCTCAAGATTAGATTAGATGAGTGCATTTATTCAATAAACATTCTTAGTTGCCAACTGTAATTCTAAGCACTCATTTGATGAACAATCGGACATAATTCTGCTACCATGGGGTATATAAAAAAGACATACGTTAAATAGAAAAAATTCAAATATATATAACTATGTTATGTGCTATGAAAAAAATAAGGATCTATGAGATGTAATAACAGGAAGTACTCAGGAAAAGCCTTTTTTTAGGGCTAATCATTTAAAAAGAGAGCTGGTAAATGAGGATGAGTGAGCTAATCTGAGGGAGAAGACAGACTTCCAGGTATGGAGAAGACAGACTTCCAGGTATAAAGAAGAGCATGTGCCAATGTCACTGTAAGAGTACTCTTTCTATAGGCCCTCGTGATCTCCAATACTTGGGAGTAGTAGTGTAAGGTTGGCATCCTTCCTGAAGTGAAAAGAATAACCACTTTTCATCTTTGTGCCTCACTTTGTTCTTGGGAGTATTTGAAGAATCATTCTTTGTCCCTCATTTTCTGCAAAGTCCCCTGCACCCCAAAAAACCTGCCTTTTCTGCAAACTTCCATTAAACACACACACACACACACACACACACACACACACACACACACACACACTGCAATTTGTGGCACAGCAACCTCCAAACCTTTCAAAGGAAATGCATTTCTCTAAAAAAACAGTCTTCTGAGACTTATCTGTACCTACCACATGAGTAACCTTTCATGTTTTTACATAGAGACATTTTTCTCAATCTAGCCATACTCTCTCAAACATTTTCAGATCAGAAGTGGATCTTTGCTTTACTTTTGCCTAAACAAAAGATTCATTTGAGTGATTTCCCAGAACAAAAGGATGATATTCACTAAAGATGAAATTCTAATCTGTACCTTTTACAAAATATGAAAGAGTTGAAAATTTAAAACACACACACACACACACACACACACACACACACACACACACACACTCACACACACACAACTTATTTTATTGTTTTTCAACCCATCCTCCTCTCCCTATTAAGGCTTCAAAAAACTTTGTTCCACCAATCCAACAATCTTCTCAGCAGTCTCCTGTAGGAGGAAACTTTTCCCAAATATATTCTATAGGGATAGGAGCATCTTGTTCCAGGGACCACTTCATTCTTCCTATGCAAAGATACCTCTCATATTAAAAATGAGTGTTCAACACAATCCTTCACACAGTTGGCATTCAATAAATGAAAACGTATTTTTTTCCTCTTGCTGATTTGTGTTAACTACCTAACTCTGCTGTTAGATTATGAGTTTCTAAAGGATGGTGACAGTCTAAAAAAATAATAACTTATTTGTGCTCCCCACAGATTCAGATTCAAGCAAATTTATTGAACATCTTTTATGTGCCAGGCACTATGTCAAGCATTTCTCTATATACTATTTCATCCAGTCCTTATGACAAATATGTGAAGCATATTTTGCCACTTTTTGATGAGTAAACTTAGATTTCAGTATACCACATAACTTGGTTCTAAGTAATGCAACTACTAAAGAGGTAGAATCAGGACTCAAACCCAGCTTACCATCATCAAAATTATGTTATTTCCAGTGATGTGATCCTGTTATCTATAGAATCTAATCAAATGCTGTGGTCATTTTAGGCTTTCATGATAGTTGTGAAAGAATGGGCATTGAGTTGCTGTTTAAATGATAAATATTTGTGCAATATAGGAAAAACCAAGTGTGTTTCTTCTCTCGCTCAACAATCAATACAGAACACTTCTGTAACCAAATATGTGGGAATATTTCCCCACACACCAAACAAGCAATCAGTTCCATGGTATATACCAACTGAGTATTCTCTAATTTAGTTCAATTCTGACACTACAGTATCTACCTGGAGATAGAGTGAGATCACACAAGTTTGAGGCTCAGTCCCACAAAATTGCCCCACACTTCTGATGCCAACAATAAGCCCAGATTATTTTACCAGTGCTTCAGATCTGCTGACTACAAATCAGGGTTCTAATGACCTCTTCCTGGGGTTTGATTAATTTGCTAGAGCAGCTGTACATCTCAGGGAAACACCTTTACTGGTTTATTATAAAGGATATTACAAAGGATACAGATGAAGAGATGCACAGGGCAAGGTATAGAGAATGGATGCAGAGTTTCCATGCCCTTTCCAGGTGCACCAACCCTCTAGGAACCTTTGCATGTTCAGCCCCAGAGCCCAGTCTTTTGGGATACCTTAAAGGCTTCCTTATATAGGCATAATTGATTAAATCATTGGTCATCAGTGATCAACTTAACCTTCAGCTCATCTCCTTTCCCTGGAGATTGGGACAGGGACTGGGGCAAGGGCTGAAAATCCCAAAGCTCTAATCATCATGCCTTGGACTTTTCAAGGACCAGCCTCCTCAATTCTGAAGCTGTTCAGGAGCCCCCCCCCCCACCACGCCACCGTCAGTCATTAGCATACAAAAGACATTTTTCCACTTTGGAGATTACAAGGGTTTTAGTAGCTATATATAGGAAATGGGGAGAAGGAACAAATGTGCAAATGTGTATTTCACAATATCACAACTTGTTAACATAATGTGCCATTTTGTTTGAATTTCAAATATTGATGTAAATTGAAATGGTGGTATTTATATAATGTAAAATGTGAAACCAGGTAAAAATGTTTGTATAGTATGATTCTATTTTTTAATAATGCATACATGTATACAGGAATGCATAGGAAAAATCTGAAGAAATATGCACTAAATTTTCAAGATTTTGTGTATGGTGGGATTACTAGTAGTTTTTTAATCTTGTTCTTTCTGCTATTTATTTTCTCTTTTTTTCTAAGCATTTTTTTCTGTACTGAGTATTATTAATATAATAGCAGATTTAAAGTTTAAAACAATGCAAAGACATGAGCCATTTCCTCCATGTGATGTTCATGATGAAATAAATTCTAGGGACAATTGGATAATTTTTTTTTTTTTTTTTTGAGTTGGAGTCTCACTCTGTCACCCAGACTGGAGTGCAGTGGCCGCTCCCGGCCACCGCAGCCTCGACCTGCTGGGCTCCGGTGATCCTTCCGCCTCAGTCTTCCAAGTAGTTGGAACTTCAGGCGTGCGCTATCACGCCCGGCTAATTTTTTGATTTATTGTAGAGATGAGGTCTCGCCAAGCTGTCCAGGTGGGTCTTGAACCCGCAGGCTCAGCAATCCACTCACCTCAGCCTCCCAAAGGCACGGGATTACAGGCTGAGCCACCGAGCCCGGCCAGATAATATTTTTTTAATGGAGATATAGAAGATATTGGATTTACTGCTGTCTTTTCCACTCACTTTACAAACCAGGACATTGTTAAAGTGTTAACATAATACCAAACATATATGACCCAATATGCTTTAAACACACACACACGCGCGCACACACACACGCACACGCACCAGCATTTGTCTTTTCACTGACACATTTGAAAATGTGTCAAAATCTAACTTTGATTAGAGAAAAGAGTTTGACACATCTAGATTATAAATGCAAATCCCAGTAGATATTTGATTTCATCTAATCAAAGATGTTATTTTTAATTGCTATGGAACAAGATGATCTTCTGCAAATGAGGCATAGAGTTAATAAGAGTACTTTGTATTTACATAGAGTTTTTCTGTGAGCTTAACATACTTCATGAATTAAAAGAAGTTCTGTGTTGGTGCAATTACTTTGGAAATCTATTTGGCAGTGTCTTCTAAAGCTAATATATGTACACCCTGTGACCCAGAAATTACATTCCTGGTATATACGCAACAGAAATGTATATTGATGTTATCAAAACACATGTCCAGAGCAGCATTATATATTATAGCCCCAAGCTGGAAAGTACCCAAATGGCCACCACTAATAGAATGTGTATAAAATGAATAAATAATATTACATTCACACATTGGAATGCTGTGCAGCCATGAGAATGAATTATCCTACACTTACATGCAACAATATAGATAAATCTCACAGACTAGGCTAGGCGTGGTAGCTCACACCTATAATCCCAGTACTTTGGGAGGCTGAGGTGAGAGGATTGCCTGAACCCACAGGTTTGAGAACAGCCTGAGCAACTTGACGAGACCTCATCTCTACCATAAATCCAAAAATTAGCCAGACATGGTGGTGTGTGGCTGTAGTTCCAGCTAAGACTGAGGCAGAAGGATCACCTGAGCCCAGCAGGTTGAGGCTGCAGTGGCCGTGAGCAGCATGCCACTGCACTCCAGCCTGGGCAACAAAGTGAGACTCCCACTGAAAACAACAACAACAACAACAACAAAGGCCTCACTGACTAATGACTAAACTGACTTTTTTTTCTTTCATTGCCAAATTCATAGCTTTTAATGTAATTTACTCTCCAATCTGACTGGCAGATGAAGGAAAAATCAAAGTATTTTATGACACTGTAAAGCTGTCTTTGGGCTCTGGCTACTATTTTTTTTTTTTTTTTTTTGAGTTGGAGTCTCACTCTGTCACCCCGACTGGAGTGCAGTGGCCGCTCCCGGCCACCGCAGCCTCGACCTGCTGGGCTCCGGGGATCCTTCCGCCTAAGCCTTCCGAGTAGCCAGAATTACAGGCACGCGCTACCACGCCCAGCTGATTTTTTGATTTATGGTAGAGATGAGGTCTCACTGCCCAGGCGGGTCTCGAACCCGCGGGCTGACCTGCTGGGCTCCGGCTATCCTTCCGCCTCAGCCTTCCGAGTAGCCAGAATTACAGGCACGCGCTACCACGCCCGGCTGATTTTTTGATTTATGGTAGAGATGAGGTCTCACTGCCCAGGCGGGTCTCGAACCCGCGGGCTCAGGCAATTCACTCACCTCAGCCTCCCAAAGGCGCGGGATTACAGGCTGAGCCACTGAGCCCGGCTCAGGCTGAATTTCTTACCTCTACTGTAGGGTTTCTATTCTTACCCTGGAGGCATATGCATCATAAGGCTCATTTCTCAAAATTGTATATTTTGTGTGAATGGAGTAAAAACTTATAAGATCATCTGGACTCCCATAGTTTATGAGATCCCTTCAAAAAAGTTGTACTAGCTTCTACTTGCTTTTGGACAATTTGTCAGTTTCTCAAGAGAACTATTCTTATTGCTATTTAGTCGTGTCTACACCAAAGCAACCAGTTTTACTCTCCCTCTCTTTCAGTACCATCTCTTCTTAACTTTTTGACCAGTTGATTTCTCTGAAACTTCTACAACCCAATGTATTTGAAAAAACCATGTTACTGTAAGGGTGGAGGTGACACTCCTTCCATATCTTTATATCTTAAGGCAGTATATGGAAATCCTGCGCTAGAATTCTGTATTAACTATGAGGTTAGGTTGTCATCCCTTGTTTTTCACAATTCAGTTGACTAAAGTTAATTAACACTTATAGTTACTGCTATAACATAGGATGTTATTTGCATTTCTTGATACAAACTGAAATATATTTCAGTTGAAGAGAAAAACTCAAAATATGACATATATCAAATTGTTGCAAGTTTCCGAAATTCAGGCAACAAAAAAGATGCATTGCTTTTGCTACTTTGCTTGACGCTTTTAAAAATATGAGTGCATATAAAATGAATTGCAAATCTATAATAAAGATCTACTACTATGTTGTTTAAGCATGTTTAACAAATGGTGACCCAAAAAACCCAAAGAAATAAAATGGCCTATTGAAAATTGACTGTTGTAATTCAGTACTGGACAACTTTAGGTCATATATTCCAATGACCACCAAGCTCTTGTACTGTCTCAACTATATACTTGGGAACTATGGAATGTAATTCCAATAGCCTTACAAAGCTTCCAGAATTTGCAGCTGTGGCAGAGTGATATTAAATAAGCTAGTGTCTTATAAAAGAAAAATGATTATAATTCATGCAGGGTAAGAAATAGAAAAAAGTGCATATTCAGAAAGGT